>NW_019258704.1:0-1078 GCF_002742605.1 Olea europaea var. sylvestris
TACGGTCTTCTCCAATTATCTCTTCCAAGTGGAATTCCAAGAATAATTAATTCTTGTGCATTTCTTGTGCTTGCAATTCACCTCCCCCAATGTCCAAATGAGAGAGTACTTTCCTTACGGTGTTAAGGAAGTCAAATGTTTTGGATTCAAAGATTTGATGTTTTCCCAAATATGTGATTGCAGGATCTCAAGAATCAAAGGGTTGAATCAATATATGAGCAGGGTCTTGGATCACTCAAGTAAGTTATGAATATGATATGAAATAGAGGCACAATGAACAACCATACAGAAAATCATGTAAGGCTTGGATATTTATATTTAGGGATGTATAGGTATTATAGGCCGTGTAAAACTTTCCAAAATTGCGAACTAAATTGGTCGGATAATACCATCGCTCGAACGAAAGGGCATTGTCGCTCGAGCAAAGGGGCAGCGATAAGCCAAGGAGAGGTATTCTGTTTTTCTCCCTCGAGCATTGTCTTGGTCCTTGTTCCAAACTCGATCTCTAACCCTAAGTTACCTTATCCAACTATACAATATTGTTTCTAACTCTTTGACTTTTACACATATTCAATTTAGTT
The DNA here is from genome assembly GCF_002742605.1 of Olea europaea var. sylvestris. NCBI lineage: Eukaryota > Viridiplantae > Streptophyta > Magnoliopsida > Lamiales > Oleaceae > Olea > Olea europaea. Next base: position 582 of record NW_019258704.1, read on the forward strand.
CTTTTTGTTTACAAAAACGCCAATTACAACATGAAATCTAACAAATTAATTGAGTATTCATGACCGCTTCCTACACTTAGATCAGCTAGTTAGATTTAGGATTAGTAAATACAACTAATCTCTTATAATTAGAAATTGTGTGATTTTCTATTAAAGTTAGGTAATTGAAAACTAGATTAAATACTTATTCCTCATGAGATTGATACTTGAACTCTAGATCCGCTATATTACTCATTTATGATTGTGTATCTAGAGTAGTAGGAAACAATTATGAGTACTTGATTAATTTAACAAACACTAAAATCATGGATCCCCTATATTTGTCCATTTTAACATCAATTCCATGGTTTGACAACATTTATTTGCATTGAAGATCAATGTTCTTAATTTTTGTAATAGTCTCTTCCAAATAGAATTATGTACATCCTTACATGTGATATGATAATATCCCAATCTCGAATTAGATCTCTATCTGATAACCCCCCCCCCCCCCCCCC
>NW_019258705.1:0-1078 GCF_002742605.1 Olea europaea var. sylvestris
AGTTATTGCTTCCAGTTAACTTAGCTGAAGATTTGGGTCGTCATCTCCGAATTGAGGGAGATTTCAAAGTTATAAATTCTGATGAAATATTTGGCAATTTGATTGGATATATGTAGTTGAAAGGAAAATAATGTAAGGAAAAAAACTCCAAAAAAGACAAGTAGAGAAAGCACGACTCAAAGGAGGGGGACTCAAAGAGAAAGAAGGATATCTCAAAAGCGAATGTTGACTTTTGAAAAACCAAAAGCAAAATGACAATGTAAATTCTGTGGCCCAAGTGTCTTAAAAAATTACTATAGTTTCTCAGTTAAGTCCTATATATTTGTATTGTTGTAATGTTTATGTTATGTACAATAAATTAATGTAATCACTTAAATATAAAAATGACAAGTTATGGTACTTCGACAATATGCTATATAGACTTACATGATTCTTATTCTAAGCATATACTAGGATATAAATTGTGTAATGCATAGGTCACTATATTGGTTTGTTTCTTCAGCATGAACTATGATTTCTATTCGTAATTAAAACACAAGAATAGAATGTAAAGGTGAAAATTAATGTTAGTGTAAAAAATTCTATATGCTAAAGATGTTTTAGTTTATGGAGATGTTTCATTGATATTATCATTATATGCTACTTTGAGAGTAGAAAGTTTTGTTCTCTAACCTATTCATTTAGAAAGGATCAAAGGATTAATATTGGAAAGGAAGCAACAATAAAAATCCGTCAAGCTGACCAATGAAGTGCGATACTAGGTAACAAAATCCGATAATAAAAAAATAAAAAATCATGTGAAATAATGAGGCTTGTTGGTTAAAAAGCTAAAAGAAGAATGAGTGTATTTTATTATCGTTGTTTGGAAATGAGATGGATTAGAAAGTCACTTCAATTCGATAGTGACTTCGTGTCAAGAAAATTACACCAAAGACTTGGATTCGTGTGCAAATTGGGCTTAGTTTCAACAATATTCTGAATCAAACACCAACCAAATTGATTGGCCCTCAACCCACAACAACTTCACTATGGTTGTCCAATAATACTAACCCACACACAATGGATCAAGAATAGTGGA
>NW_019258706.1:0-1313 GCF_002742605.1 Olea europaea var. sylvestris
CAAAAAAAAAAAAAAAAACGAAAAAAAAAAAATGCATAGTACATTTCCTTAGAGTAATGTAAAATAAGATTTCAATTTATATCTTTTTTAGATCAATTTGTCGGATCCACGAGAGACAAAAGCTATCAACCTACTTGCATCTAATATTTTAGAATTTATTTATTTATTTATTATTATTTTTTATTGAAGCAGAGTTTGGATTTAGATCGACTGAGATGTAAATGAGATTGTAAAAGTAATTTTTGAGATACCCTTGTACGCTTTGAGAAATTCTTAAATGATACACAAAATACACTCTTAAAATCATTTTCATTTATTTATTATTACAGATTTATATCTTTTTTTACTGTCAAATACAGTCCAATATTATAGAGAAATATGATCCCAAATCAGACGTGGAAGAAAAATTGAGATATAGTCAACTCAACTACGAAAAATTAAGGTAGCATTAGCATAACGGACGAACTTATAGGCTCACACATTATAGTTATTTATGTCTTATCTGGTAGGGGTTAAAATCAAAATTTTAATCAATTATATATTTCATATGATTCGCAATTTTCCAACTACACATCTAATTAACTTTTAACAAAATCTACTAAAAAATTGATTTTAATTCTCACCAAATAGCGCATAGTCATTTAAGCACAAGAAATTTCCATTTCCATATTAGGGTTGTTTGTTTTGTTTAAAGAGATGACTTTCAAAATTAATGGCACCAATTAACATCTAACTTGAGATTTAACTGCAATATTATACTAAATAAGACATCAATAATTAAAGTTAAATAATAAGATAAATGTTAAGTATCTACTGATCCAAAAACAATCTAAGTATTGTCAGGTGACAACATTTGATGTTGTCACTGTAAGTGTTATGTCATAAGTTCAATCAACTTTGAATATAAATACTTTTAATATATAGCAAATGCAATTTATGGCAGATTTATTATTTAATTAATATTTAATTAAATTAAATAATAGAGTTCGTAAATTGAAATCTTGGACATTTGTTAATCACAGGAGTTGTGATTGTGAGATACAAATTACATATAATTGAATTTTAAATCATCCCTGATCGTAAATAATAACGAGATACTAATATCGTTATTACGGATAGACCACTACGTGTGACGTTTCTTACTTGTGAAGTAAATAGCTGATTTTATAGGCTAAAGTATGGTGACACTTAAATGAATACGTGGATGTTTTATTATAGAACAAAACATTGGAGATCGCTGAGATATTACACATGGATAACTATCTGAGCGTCAGTGGTTAATCTCTAACGTTCAGAAGTGGAATTGGTTCTTT
>NW_019258706.1:10305-29051 GCF_002742605.1 Olea europaea var. sylvestris
CGACCATTCCAGCTATTGATTCTTTTTCAGCCGATACATACACTTTCATTGGCCGTTGATAAGTGTATTTTCTACACTTATTCGGGGCTCTAAACTATATAATTTTATTGTTTTTTTGGAAAAATATGATCTAAATTTTATTGTATTAATTTTCTTAGGTAAAACTCGTGCTTGGACGAAGAAGGAAAGGAAAGAAGCAAAAATTGGCGAAAAGTGACAAAATCCAAAACACGGGGATTAAATTGGCCATTGATGGAAGTTGGAGGCCAAGGCATACAAGTCAAAAAGTGGAGGATTTGAGATGCAATTATTGAGGAACTTGGCTGCAAATGACACAAAATCCATTTATTTGGCGGCCAATTACAGTGAATTGGGCGCTTGTGGGCCATTTTAATTATTGGGGGTCATTTTAAATGCTTCTCCAAACTTCAGGGACCAAAGCTGAAAATTTTCCTAGGTTTTACTATTAAAAACCATGCAGATCCTGGGGGGAATTCGGCAGCCAATTGAGAAGAAAAACCTAGAGAACTAGAACGGCTGGAAGGGAGAAAAAGGAGAAGGCAAAACTGCCGGCTGCTTACTTTGAGATTATATACAAACATAGGCAAATTTTTGGGAAGAGATTGCACGCCAACTTGGAGGGAAGAGATATAGGAGCACACCGAAATTAAAAAGGAACGAGAACTGCCGGCTGCTGGAGGAGATTGTGGGGGCTGAATAGAGTATATATCTCACGTAATTCAACAGCAATTAGAGAAGCTTTGGGAGACAAAAACCATATAACACGGGGCCGCCTTCTGCTGGAAGAAAATATCCTCATGCATTAGAAAAGAGAGGGGAAGTGGAGAACAATTGCCGGCTGCTGGTGAATTAAAACAAGTTGCTGAATTTACCAATTCATACACTAGGTTGGTGGCTGCAACTTTGGAGATACAAATCACGCAATTTGGCGGCGACCTTGGGGGAGAAAAAAAACATTGACAGCAGCTTAAGGAGGGCTGTTTCTGCTGTAATATATATATACACATACACGCATATGAGTGGCTGGAAAAAAATTGTAGAGGGAAAACCTACAAACATTGGATGATTTCTGTGCTTATTTGGAGAAGAGAGAGCTGCCTTTTTTGCTAAGTAAATATAGATACCAGCCAACAAAAGACAGGAAAGTGAGGATTTAAGGAAATATGCAAACAGTGGCCGAAAATTTTGAATCAAGTTTTGAAAAAAATTGCAGCTGAATTGGAGTTTTTGGAAAGAATATTGGGCGGCTACTGTTGGAAATATAAGGTGGCAGCTTAGGAAATTATTGAGAGATACATACAATTAAAAGGCAGTTGCTTGGAGATTGATTTACATACCAATTAGGGAACAAAGGTGACGGCTGAATTGGGCATAAAGTTGAGAAATAAACACGCAAATTGAAGGGAATTATGAAGAAATAGCACGGCCACGACAGATTCACTTAGGGAAAATTAATAATGCTCCGTCAATTGGTGATCTCCTTCCACTTTTATTTATTTAATTCTCGCATCATGTTTTGCTAATTCCTTTTCACGTATTGGATGATGACAAAATTGTTTAATTTTTAGTTTTAATTCGAGACCTATGTTTTTATGTTAATCATTGCGTTGTGATTCCAATAATATGCACAATTAGATTGTTTTAATGTTTACGCATCATTAGGATAATAAGTTGCTTTTTCATAGTGTTGGAAAACTCACGATAAGTAGAACACTATTATTGGAACACATGGGCAATAAATATTAGGAATAGTATTTGTGGCGTGTGCGATCTTATATGATGATTCTAATTGTCAATGCATGTTTGCCATATGAATTCGACTTAGGAATAGGATCGTCTCGTGGTAATCATAGGTTTATTATATCTTGGGAAAGAATAATAAATAAATAAATAAACGGAATTATCGATCGTCGCAATAGCATAAATTGAGATAATTATTATTGGTTGAGAATTAGAACTAAGAATTAATCAATGGCGTCGGAAATCCAATACGTTTACACATTTGAATTTTTAAACCAAATTTAATTATTTTCACAAGTTTTAGTTATAAAAATTATTTAGCTATTCCCTCGATCGTCTTTTAGTTACAAATACGAATTAAATATATCAAATATACTAAAATTGATCCTTATTCCTTGTGGGACGATAACTCTCTCATCACGATTATTACTTGTACAACGAACCCGTACGCTTGCGGGAATCTGACGAACACATGACATTAAGCCCATGAACACACCAATGAGCACGACTTTAAAGCTTAACAAAGATGAGCATGGCACTCTAGTTGATATCACAAAATATCGAGGTATGATCAGATCCCTTCTTTATTTAACTGCTAGTAGACCCAATACTATGTTTAATGTATGCGTATGTGTTAGATTTCAATCTAATCCTAAGGAATCACATCTATGTGTCGTAAAAAGAATTTTTCGATATCTTAGTGGAACTAAAACCTTAGGACTTTGGCATCCAAAGGGCACCCATATTGATCTAATTAGTTATTCGGATGCCGATTGGTCCGGATGTGATGTTGATCGCAAAAGCACTAGCAAAAATTGCCACTTTCTAGGCTTTGCATTTGTGTCTTGGTCAAGCAAGAAACAAAATTTCATTGCATTATCCACCGTCGAGGCGGAATAAATTTTGGCCGCAAGTTGTTGTACACAAACACTTTGGATGAAACAAACCCTTTGTGACTATCACCTATCTTATGATTATGTGCCTATCTTATGTGATAAAACTAGTGCTATTAACTTATCTAAAAATCCCGTCTTGCATTCACGAACTAAACATATTGAAATTCGTCACCACTTTCTTCGTGATCATGTACAAAAGGGAGATATTGAATTAGAATTTATCAAAATCGAGGATCAATTAGCCGATATTTTTACCAATCCTCTAGCACATGACCAATTCACTCATATTAGAAGAGGTTTAGGAATTATTAACGAAACTGAAGTGATATAAGTTTAAATTTTTTATCACTAGTGTTTTTGAATGATTTTTAATTCCATTGTAAAAAAAAATGGCCGGATGACTTCTAGTCGATCGAAAAAGGTCTACCGGAAGACCAGAGTTTTGAAAACCCCAAAAAAAAAATTTTGACGTACGTTCGACCGGACCGACGTGATTTTCGGGTTTTAAAACTCTTTCATCTTCATTTTTCCTCCATTTTTTCTCGCTTCTCATCTTCTTCTTCTTAGATCTACATCAAATCTACCTAGATCTACAACTTTTTCTAATACTCCTCTCTTTTTCCTTTCTACTTCTAGATCAATTTCTTCTTCAATGTCCGCCATCCCATCGTCTTCCTCGTCGTTGTAGGCCTCTCCAGAAGTCTGGCCTTCTTCACATACCAACACGCAGGCTTCTCCTTCGTTGTCCTCCCTCTCTTCTTCCTTTTCCTTATTCTTGAATTCATTGGCCAGTAGGTAATTATTGGCCACGACAGGAGGCAACGTACCGAATTGGATAGCAAGGGGCTGATCTGGATCTTCTTCATCCCTCTTGTCCCTCTCAAACCTTGATCTCCCAGAAGAGGTTTCTGGCAGTTCCTTCATTGATTCATCTGTACCAGTTTCTTTACTACCTCTGAGGACGTTTTGATTGGCTACCTTGAGTAGTATAGGCGCTTTAGGATGTGGCATTCCTTGTTGCTGCCTCGTCATCCGTCCGTAGTTTCGTTGGAAATGCCTTTGTTGGGTCCTAGTCATCTCATCGAAGGGTATTGTCCTTCCTGCACTGTACTGGAATGAATGTCATACATTTGGCCGACGAGGTTACGGCCTAAATGTTCTTCCAGTATCTGCTGGTCTGAACTGCCTTTCAAAAGGCGGTCCTCTATAGAATGATGTACCTCGCCCTCTACCAGGCTGAATGTTTGGGAAGAAGGCAGGGCGATGAGGATGCTGCCACGTCCTTGGTTTCTCCGTGTTTCCATTTACTTCCCTTTTACACCTTGCACACAGGATGTCTTCGTCCTTTTTTGGTTCTTTTCCTTTGATTCGTTCAAAGACGCTGGGATGTGTTCTAGGATCTTCTTCTCCATCATCTACGACCAATTTGAACTTTGGTAACTTGTTCTTGAATCCCGATGTTACCATATTTACTCCAAGTGGCTGTGGGAAAGGATTCTCGTCCACTGCCATCTTTTTCTTATCATCGAACGTAATCCGTCATGATTCAATGGCATCCTGCAATACATGACGAAAAACCAAGCAATTGTTAGTCAAATGTGACCATGCGTTATGCCACTTACAATATTTTTTACCCTTAATTTGTTCAGGGTATGGCAATTTGTGCTTATCGCTCAACTTTATCTGCTTATCCCTATATAATTTATCGAATATAAGGTCAGCTTTGGTCACGTCGAACGAGAACGTTCTAACCTTTATGTTTCCATCCTTTATGGGCTCATCTCTGCCCGATGGTCTAGGCTTGGTAATTATGGGACAAGTATATATGTCCCCTTTGACCAATTCGGCCAAGTACATTTCGGCCTGATCGTATGACTCGTCGTCGATGGTATGAACGTCAAAATTTGGGTCTTTGTAATAAGTCTCTTTACTAGAATTTTTCATTTGTTCCTCTTCTCTTATCAGTCACTCATACCTAATCACATTCGCACTCAACTGGAAAAGGTCAAGGAATTCCTTGTCCTGGAACTTCTTTTTTAAATCGAAGCTCAAGCAACCTTGAGCGATCTTGACAAATTCCTTTTCAGGCAGAGGTACAAAATACTTGCTTCTTGCTGTCTTGAACCTTTGGAGAAAACTTTCTGCCCATTCATTTGGCATTTGACATAAATTCGCCAAATCAGCCAAAGTGACTTCAGACTCAGTTTTATAAAACTGAGCGTGAAACAACTGTTCCAATTGTTGCCATATTTGAACAAAGTTCGTTGGCAAGTTGATGAACCAGGAGAAAGTTACTCCTGTTAACGAACTAGGGAAAAGTCTCATTTTATGGTAATCGGTTACATCACCACTTTGCAATGTGAATCGCCCTATGTGTTCTAGAGTAGACACCTCTCCTAAACCGGTAAATAGTGAGAATTCTGGCACTTTGTATCCTCTAGGCCATGGATATGCTTGATCTACCCAATCAGGATATGGCTTTGTGTACGTCGGCCTAATGACGGGACGCACCCCAAAAGCCATTTGATCCTGTACGATTTCCATAATCTGGTTCCTCAACATGACGTTGGGGTCATATGGAATTCCTACAGGTTGGTTAACCGGTTGGTTTGCATGAGGCCTGATGTTTGGTCCTTGATTGGCAATAAAATTACCATGATTAGGACCATTATCATTAGCCTGAACATCTACTCCCTCGTTACCACGTAGAATATTCTGTCCATTTTTTAGGACATTATCCCTCGCGTTTGGATTACCCCCAAGTTAGGCATACCACTACCATTGCTCTGATTTGGTACTGTAGTACCCCCTTGGTTTGAAGTAAAGGGACCAGAAAGTGGTTCTACCCCTTGACTCGGATTTAGGGCCGAGGGATTATGTCCTACAATTGTCCTAGTTTGAAAGTGATTTGTAAGAGGTATAGCCGGTTGACATATTTGGCCTACTAACTTGTTCATTGTTTCATTCAACGTCTTTAGTTGTTTGACCATGTTGTCATAGTGTACGTTCCCATTTTGTGTAAATCTTTCCATATTATGAATACTTCGAAGATTTACCTGTTCAACGACGTCTTGCGTGAGTTCTCCAAGTAATGCACGCATGGTTCGAGGACTCAACTCCGTCATTGGTTCGTAACGACTGTTACTGCTCTGATTTTGTCCATCTGTTCGTGGAGAGGCATGCTGCTCCTCATATCGCTCGATTACAGACTGGATTCCTCCCTGACTTGCTTTCTTATCGGATCTCTGAGGCATATTGTTTACCCTTTTGTACTTTCAACACCTAACACCACTGTCCCACCGGGCGTACCAAATTGTTTCGTGCGGGTTAGTCGCTAACAATTAAAAAGGGTCAGACGATTATGTAAGGGACAAACCTCTTGAGACAAAGTCCCAAAAAGGGGTGTTCTTTTATTGACGATGAACTTTACAATTGGAAATGAAAAACAATGTGCTTCCAAGGGGCGCAAGCACACGAGTTACAGAAAGAAAAGTGTTTAAATCTAAAAACTAAGGAAATGAAAATTACATATTCTCTGTTCGAGAGTTTTGGATTCGGTCCTTTGCTTCTATGTCCTTTCTCCCTTTTATACTTCATAGGTGATCTCTTTGTGATCAACTACTCTGAAAACTGCTTGATCGTCCTATAACTACCCACTTTCTTCGTAATGACCACCTTGTCATGAAAACCGTCTTTTAACTGCTGCTATCACCCTTCATCGTTCAACCGTTTTCGATTGAATTCCTTGAATCGTGGAACGTGATAGGGCTGCTTTAATAACTGCTTTGATAACTGCACTTCTTGATAACCACGACGCGTTATGTTTGTTAATACCTTGGGCGACTTGAAGGTTTGAGCGAGAATAGAGTAGCAGCTCTGGGCGATTGTATGACACTCCATTCGCTCAGATCCTGGGCGACTTGCAAACTTGGGCGATGTCGTTACCGCGTTCTTGGGCCTCCTTTTTTGGGCCTTCATCTTGATTTGTTTGATTGGGCTTCGTTTTTTGGGCTATCTGATTTGGGGATTCTCCAATTGGGTTTCACTCCTTGGACTGTTCGATTTGGACTGGATTTTTATGTGTCAACACCACCTTTGTCCACTAGCTTGTCTTTGTAGGTTAGGGTCGGTTTGTCCTATATATATTATGTCATTTTCAAAATTTAAAATATATAAAACTTTGAAACATTGTTAAATTAGTTGAACAGTAATGCTTGATATAAAAAACACGTTTGGCAAAGCTTTTTTCAGCTTATAAGCTAATTAAATATTATTTTATTGCATAGGAACATAACTGTATCTACTTTGTATCTATAAATTTAATTGAAGTTCCCGGGTAAGATTAGATAGTCAAACACTGTCATATATATTTTACTTTTCTGAATGTGTGATACGTATAGTTACAGCAAAATGATCTCCTTTATTTAATTTACAACAATACTATTTGCACATTAATATTTTAACATCATTCTTGACATTTCATTGTTTCCAAAATAAGTGTAGGTGGGAAAGTATTCTTTATTTTCAAACTGTTCAATGTGATGTCGTCACGTGGTACAATGTAAAAAATGATGTCAAACTCAATGTACAATTAACATGATTCTTTAATTGACTAGTTGTCATATGCCGTAAAATAATTGTTGTATTATGCACAACCTCACTATTTTGGTATCGGCCCCTCTATTTTGTCATGGATTGCTGCACTTGTTGGGCTATCGGGTAATTTGATAAAAGCGTGTGGTTTGAAAATACGACTTTTTGCTTTAAGTGGTTTGTTGATCCAGTCTTTACATGTGGCATATTTGTGATCATTGGATTTGATATTTTTGGAGGAATATCTAAGAGCTTGTCACGACTCTTCAATTGTATTTTGGTGTGTGTATTGTATGGTTTTCTTCATCTCTTCTCTCTGTTATATTCTCTTTGTTTTCTTCGTGATTTGTTCAATCTCCTTAAATCTTTGTGATGTAATCTTGGTTGTATTTGGTGTACAATCGTAGAGATTGTGAGGAGAGTGATTTGTTGTATAAAGGGGCAAGAGAAAACTTGAGTGACTTTTTCATACATTTTATACTGTTCTTCGTGACTCTCAGTGGATGCGAGCGTAATTTATTTTTGTAGATGCTCAATGTAGTGATTAGGCCTTTGGCTAAACATTCAAGTCCTAAGGGGTGAAAAATATTATGTTCTCTTTACTTTTCTGTAATTTTCTTTACTGCAAATAATTTTGATTTACAAACTTCAATTTTGAGACCAACAATAACCAAAACCTAGCATTGTATTTGTAAGAATAATCTATTTTTTTTTTCGTTAACTTTAATACTCGACTTCTCTTTTGAAAGAGTCATGTTCAACGTTTGAAGTTTATAGTAGTTAATACGAAAAAAAGGATAAAAAGAGAATGGAAAATAAGTTCATCTTCTTCAAACTAGTTACGCTTTTCATCCGATAGTAGTCGACCGGTCGTCAACTAGTAGCTTGAATATTTTTTTATGCTTCCAAAAATCCTAGTGTTGAACAAAATCAAAGCAAACTATTCCACATTCTATTATTTATATTTTCCATTCTTTTAATTTAAATAGTGTTAAAATTGCATTATCTTTGTAAAAATGAATTGATTACTACAAATATATTTTTAGTTGGAAAAAGATAGGATACTTGGCTTACTTCTAAACATATTTATATTTCCAGTTTATTTAGCCCCAATTTGGTTTGAATCAAAATTATATTTATAAACTTATATCCAATGCGTTAATTACGGAAAATGGCACAATATGATATTTGTGCTCAAATGGTCCCTGACCTTCAGTTCTTGGTGTTGACCTCCTCAACTTATTAATTTTGCGTAAACAAGTCCAGTTTGATGATTCCATCCATTCTTGCAGTTAAAATATATTTATTTTAATAAAAAGACACTTATATTCATTTATACACTTAAACCATCTATGCAAAATTTATTATTTTCCATTTTTTTTTGCAGTAATAAAAAAAAAATGCCCCGGGGGGGGGGGGGGGGGGGATAAGAAATATAAATGATTGATTTTCGTCTATCTTTGGTTGCTATAGCTTTAATTGGTAGAGATTGACGTGCCAGAATATATATATATATGGTGAAAGGGTTGTTTAGTGATGAAAAAATGAAGACAAAGTTAAAAAATTTAAATCGTAGGGATGTAATTGAACTTTATGGAATTAGAAAGCAAAAAGAAGAGAGGAAGTAAAGTGAAGGTGGAAAATGATCCGAGACAGGTGATTACTTTTTCAACTTAAGACAAAATTGTCCTCAATGTTGCTAATGGTTCACGGAACTTGTCTTCCAAGACATAATGGATTCAACTTGTGGTAGAAGCACTTCAAACCACAAACAATAGCAAACTCAAAAGGCATTTATCATCTCTATAAGAAAAAGACATGAAATGATTTTTGGAGAGTTTTTGCAAGAGATTTTATGTAATGCTCAATTCAAAAGTGATATGGATACATTATGGACATCCAAATAGTCCTATTTATAGAAGATGAGGGGTTGTTGGTGAAGTTATGAGTATCAAACCTCGCAACTTTAAGAAGGAAATCATCAGTTGCTGTTGCTTGCTTGTCGCTAAACTCTCGCTCGAGCACCAATGTTAAAATTTTAACAGAAACTTTCACCCGCCTTTCGATAGTTTCGTCGCTTGAGCAATAGTCGAGCAAGCGACGGGGTTAGGTAGAAATCCATGCCAATTTTCCACTATTTTTCTTCCTAAATTTGACCGCAATTTCTCATTCATCAAGAATTGATTTTGAAATTCCAAATATACCATGATAATCAACTCAACGAATAGAAAAAATTAGTCTATCTATATTTGTAATTTGATTGTCGAATCAAGTCCGAATATCTGATTGAAATTGACACAAAAATCACTTTTTCCACATTTTTGATGTTAACCAATTTTCCTTCAATTTTAAACCAATTTCTTACAGGGTTAGTACCACTTTCTTACTTCTAATTGTGAAGTCATTTTAAATCATTTTCAACTTTCAGAATTTGATCAGTGCAATTGCAACTGGTATCATTTCATTATAATTGGACCAAAGAAAAACTAGTATTAATTTCAATGAAAACAACACTATAAAAGAAGACGTGAAGATGACTCTTTAAATTAATGTTATTTAAAATGATTCATCTTTACTTCGCAAGTGTGCATCAGAATATATATATATATATATATATAGAGAGAGAGAGAGAGAGAGAGAGAGAGAGAGAGAGAGAGAGAGAGAAAATAGTGTACTTTAGGGAAATATTTATTTTAAAATATTTTGTCACTAATTGACTTTTTTATTATTATTATTAAATTTACTCTTATTACTTTTTTTTTTGATAAATCAGGTGTCCAAATTTCGCCTGACTAATCCTGAGGAGTGACGACCTTCCCTTCGGTTCACCACTCAAGTAAATCGGATGTGGACTCAACTTATACACACTTGGGTAGGACATTCAGGATAGGTTCTCTTCCCTGTAGACTTCCCTTTACGACGTGCAGACAGGATCCTCGGTGGGGCGACAAAGAGCACCATGACTTTGCCTCCAAAAGACAATTGCCTTCCAACTGCCGCATTCGAACCTCTGATGCTCCGTGTAGAACCCTCTTATTTTACCATTGTGCTATGCCCGTGATGCCAATTTGCTCTTATTACTTATCCTTACAAAAGGAGGCTCGAACTCAAGTCAATGACCATAGAAGATTTTACTCTTATCACTTGGTTTTGTTTTGTCCTCGACATTATCTAAATTTGGATAATTATTATTATTATTATTATTATTTTTTATTTTTTTATTTATTTATTTTTATCGTAAGCTAATTGAAATTAAAAATTGAGTCTACCTTGTAACTTTGGCTTATCTCAAGTCAGGTGTCACAAGTTGTCAAAATTCATTTTTATTCCAATAAAAGTGAAAATCGACAAATAAAGAAGCAATCTAACAAAACAAGACAAAACAAATGGAGAAAAAAGGAATGTTATATTATAATTAAATGATATTATTTGATTACGAGCAAATATTAGAAATGATGAATGATTTGTGATGAATCTTAGTAACTGTCGCTAAGAAACTATACTATTCAAAGAAATATGAGAACTAAAAAATTTGCACAAATGATCCTTAACTGTATAAATGGGAAAAGGGTATAAGTGTATTTTACTAAAATAGATATACTTTGAAAGGGAAGGAACGATATAACCATTCAAAAGAACTTTTTGCACAAAAAATCAATATGTGAGGTGATTAGTGATCGTTTGATTTTTCGCAAGTATACGATATCGCGAATAAATAATAAAATGATGAATAGATTACCATTTCCATAAGGATTATGTACTTGATCTATTGTCAATTAATTCTAACTTTATCGAATAATCAAGCGTGTTTGAAGAATATGTACTAATTAATTAATTAAACAAGTATACTACTGAGTAAATTATGGAGCTTTTGTAAATTTAGATGAGGATGTTACTAAGTACTCGAATCCTCCTTATTAGTCCGTTTAAATGCATGCAATGATATGACAATATGAGCACATTCTTATTAATCAATGTCCATAAGTTAATTAAAAGCATTTCTAGATGTCAATTAAATCTATATCCAATGTGACCTCCTATATCTCTATGAAAGATGTGACCATGAAAGTATGCATTAAAAATGCTAGAACATCTATAGAAATCATGCAAAATTTGGTGGTATATCTCTATCCCCATTGAACTTTATAATGGTTGTTATAAAGTGATATCTATCCTATCGTCTCTCTCGAAAAGCCTTGGAATTTGGCTAAAAGTTCATCCAAAATTGAATCCAAAAAGAGTTCCAATAAGGTAAGGAAAGTTGCATTCATGCGCGCATATTTTTACCTTTGTGCAGTTGTCATTATATTTGTCATATATTTCTTTTTGATATCCAATTAAAGTGATTCAAAATGTGCTAGAAAGTTAACTCAAAGTGCTACAACTTTACTTGAAATAGAATTTTTCCAATTCGAACTTATACTATGCCAAAATGGGTCTCAATCCCGGCTAAAAATATGGAATACACCTTATGCAGTTGACAATTGATTTGTGAACATACTTTGATCATGTTTCTCTCATTCTTGACTTCTAATTGTATCCAATTGATTCCTAGCAATCTTTAACAATAAAAAAATTTAAATGACATTAAATTGTTCTACGTTAGAATTGAACTGGACCAAAAGTGATTAGTTTTTATACAGTCTGGTATGTTGAGCTTTGCTAAATTGCAAGGAGAGGAAGGTAAGAAATTATTAATTATAAATGCAAGAGAAGAAAATATGAAAGGAAACAAAGTTACATTCACATCTTGTTTAGATAAGGTAATAGGGTTTTTGGAGAGAACTTGTCGTGTTAATTGGTACCCTCCATTCCACTCCCTTTTGCTTTCTTGATTATTCAAACATAATAGATTAAAAATTTTAGTTGTCCTTTTTCCTATATAAGTTTTTGTTATTTGGAACTGTAATAGGTTTCAATATAATATCATTCAACATAAAAATGTGTCACAATATTATTTGAATCTTTATATAAATTATTATTAAGGATGACACATTACTTTTCAAACACTTATATTTAACAATGAAAAAATTGTTTATTTGTATGGTCATTGTTTTGAAGAAGTGCTTGTCAAATTTCAGTCGAATTCAAATTGCTGTTTGGATTTGTTAGTCACCAAATTCAGTTTTGGATTTTCAATTTCATGTCATTTTGGTCAACTTTTTCAGATCCATGCTCATTCAATAACCATGGGTCTCTAGAAACCTATATTCATTTCCAAAAGTTTTAAAGCTATGACCTTTTACTTTGAAATGCTCCGTTGTTTGTTTTTCGTTTTTCAGATATAGATCCAACTCTAGAAAAAGCCAATGATGCAATTAAATTAGAGGATGCCCCTGAAGATATGAAAATGGATGGTAAAGGTAAAAAGTGAAACAAAATGTTCGAGGTATGGGATCATTTTAAAATTCGAGAAGATGAGAATGCAGAATGTAATTATTGTGGACAAACATATAAGCATCATGCAAAAAACTGTGGAACTAATACATTGTGGAATCATATCATGCATTTGTGCAAGAAGTATCCATATATAGTTCAAGACAAAAGCAAAAGAGAATGATTGGTTATTATATGTTTAAAACTAGCGGACTTTTAAGGGTATTGATAGTCATGAAGAACCTGTCAAGTTTGTTCAAAAAGAAGTTAGAGAACAGATTACAAGATACTTTATATTGTCTGAGGACATGTGAAAGATGAAGGTTTTCAGTGTTATATAATAAATTTTTCCCAAAATTTATATTTCCTTCAAGGACGACAATATATGTTCCTAACCCAGAAGAAGAAATTAAAGAAAGAGTTGGGTCAACATAGAGTTTGTTTGACTACTGATTATAGGACGTCAATACAGAATGTTAGTTATTTGTGTTTAACTGCTCATTGGATTGATAATGATTGGAGGCTTCAAAAAAAGATTATAAGTTTCATTCAATTTCTAAGCCATAAGGAGATATGGTGGGAAAGTAATTGATTTCTTGTCTTAAGGACTGGGGAATCAATAAGATTTTTTGTGTGACTATTGATAATGCCACTTCCAACGATATAGCATTATTGAGATTGAAGAGTCGTGTTGGGGAGAAGAAGAATGATTTAGTACTGGGCGGAGAAATGCTTCATATGAGGTGTTGTGCTTATATATTCAATCTTTCTGTTTGTGATGGCTTGAAAGAAATAAGTCTCGCTATTTTAGCTATTCATAATGCAATGAAGTTTGTTAGATCCTCCCTAGAACGACTAAAAAGGTTCAAGGAGAGTTGCAAGGAAGCAAATATTGAGTCTCGAGTTTTGTTGTGATCCATGGCAATTAGTATGCGGAAAAAATTTGATAAATATTGAGGTAATGTTGAAAAGTTTGATCAGTTGTTGTTCATTACAAAGTTCTTGACCCAAGGTGCAAGTCAGAACTTCTTAAAGTCGGGTTTGAACTTATTTACGATATAGAAATTGTAAAAATATTGTTAAAAAGAGTTGAAGAGACATTCCACAAGTTGTATGCATGCTATGAAGAAAGGGCAACTCCGATCACTCCACCATCGGCTTCATCGAAGGAGATTGCCAAAAATAGTAGTCCAAGTCCTTCACAACCTGCTTTTGGTCATTGTAAACAAATTCCTTCTGTTTTTTAAAACTAGACTTATGCAAAACATGTAATCCGAGAAGAATGATTTGGTTGCTTATTTGTCTGATCGTTGTGAAGATTTGATCGATCCCAAATTTGACATATTAATATGGTGGAAATTGATCATGCACAAGTACAAAATTGTCTCCAAAATAGAAAAATATGTATTAGCAATTCAAATATCGACGGTCATTTCAGGGTCAGTATTTTCCACGAGTGATTGGATTCTTGACTCCTTTAGGAGTTCATTAAGTGCAAAGATGGTTGAGGCTTTAACATGCACAAAGAATTGGTTGCATAGATTTGGATGAGGTAGATGTATTGGATGACTCGAAGAAGCTATAGAAGGTGACATTTGTTTTCTATTATCAATTTTAATATTTTAACTCATATTGTTCTTAGTTGCTTGTTAATATCGTTAGTAAGGACTAATTTTGATGTCTGCATATTATACAGAAGCTGAATCATGTGCTAAAACATGAGATATTGATCAAATTTTTATTAAATGAGAGGATATACTCTTGTACTTATTTTGATATTGCTGCTTGTAAAAGTTTGAGTGGAGTGCTCGTTGCTAGATACTTAGTATTTTTTTTTTGCCTTTTTGTTTATATATCGAATTTTAGACAAATATGAATGTAATTTAACATTTATCATTATTGGTTATTGTTTAATTTTATATGTCAACTTGTTTTAAACATATTACTATAATGACAATAGGAAAATCGCGAATTAAAATCGAACCAAACCAAACCGCAAATAATGGCTTGGTTTTGTTTGGTTTAAAAAATAAAATGGTTTGATTTTGGTTAAGAAAAATTTCAAACCGCATGAAATGATTTGAGTTGAAAATATAAACCAAACCGTGTTCACCCCTATCGAAATTTGGCTGAAAATTCTTTCAAATTTGAATCTAAGAAGAGTTTCAATTAATTAAGGAAAGTTGTCTTTGTGCATGCATATTTTTATCTTTGTATATCTGTTAGTATTTTCATCGTAGCTTTTTTTGATATCCGATTTAGGCAATTCAAAATATATTGAAAAGCTAACTTAAAGGGCTACAACTTTATTAGAAATAATATTTTTTCAACCCCAACATTTACTATGTCAATAATGAGTCTTAATCTCCAACTAAAAATCTAAAAAGTAACTTGTGCGGTCAAAAGTTGATTTGTTAAAAAAAAAAAAAATCTTTGATCATATTTCGCACCCTTTTGACTTCTAATTGAATCCAATTGACTCCTAGCAATATTCAATTATTATTTTGTGGTCCGAATCAACAATTGAAAAGCTATAATTGAGTTATCAAACTTTTGATTTCACCATATTTTCCTTCTTTTTTTTTTTAATTAAATTTCAATTCTACTTTCAATCCTTGAATTTCATCCAATAAACAAAATATATACTAAATTAAGCTACAATTTATTAGACAAATAATACAAATACCAGCTAACGAACCATAACCCCACCAATAATTAATATTGCTCGAGTTTGGAAGATTATTATAAACACGGAGCCATAGGAAGTATATGAGTTCGTTAAGAGTGAGAGAGGCCAGCGATGGTCTTCTCCAAACTCAAGTATTCCCATGGTGCACAGTCAATGCCAGGTTTCACGAAAATGTCAATAATTTTAAATTGGAATAAGTATGTAAAATACTCTTATTAATTAGCGCTAAGAATGAAACATTGGGAACCATTCGAAAACAAAGACCATACGTTAAAAACCATTTACTCCAATTTCCCTTTGCTCTATGCTAAAACTTGTTGGAAGAATTTTGTGAATAGAGACGCCAAAAATAAGTATAAAGATAGGGACAAAGCCGAGGCAAGAGTTGGACTCTTTGTCCTTAAGTCGAATTTGCCCCGCTACGGTGCCTACGGATTTCGGCAATCGACTCCCAAGATACAACGGCTACACTTGTGTTTGTAGCACTCCAAAACACAAGTACAACGAACCAAATTTAGGCTTATGTACTCCAAGGATGAAATGAAAGAAAATCAAAATAAATGAATGATTTTGATTTTGGATAGAAGAGAGGATGAGAGACGTTTTGCATATCAAACTGTGAGGAATAGGACACCCAAAGGGTCCTATTTATAGACCATGAAAGGGTGTGGACGAAATGGTTGGGGCCAAACCATGCACCCTTTCCAAACAATGCACCACCTTTATGAAAAGGTGTCCATTCACTGATTTTCGTCCTTTTTTTGTAATTTATCATTCATCCGATATTGGTTTTCGAAATGCCAAATATACCCTTCAATACATGCAGAGAAATCAAAATTCTCTTTCGGGAGCGTTGCCCCCGACCCCCCACGAGGGGCGCTGCCCCCTCGACCCTCGCGACCTGACCGGGCAGGTCGATCCCCGTTTGTGCGCCCCGAAGCGGCGAAGTGGCAAACAATTTTGCTTAAACGGATTGAGTCGAGCTTTTGAGTATTTGGTCGAAGTCGATACGAAGTCACTTTAATCGATTTTCAATTCTCGATTTATTTAACCAATATCCAACAATCCCCTCATTACATAAATGCTAGCATTTCAATCTCTAATAGAAATAATCTAGTTTTCTGCTTAATTTAATATTGAATTTTTTTACAGACATTGTTACGCTCTTACTATTGGCCACGTGGTAGCCGTTTATGAAATAGCAAGAAGTCACCTAAAGAATCATACTCCATATCACTTTGTTTACCTTTCTTAACTGAGGCCATCAAAAAGGAAACCTAATTGATCCAAACGCTCTAGCCAAAGCAACATGAAGAGGCTGAACATCCATGTCTGAGATGATGTGTCACAGTCTGCTATAACGTATTTCTAATGCGACAAGCCTTTGTCCCACTATGGCATCTTCCATAGCTTCATCTCACTTAAGATATATTCCACACGAGAGCTTTTATATGACTTATTTATTTGACATCTCTAAATCAGATGCCTCTAAATAAACTTATCAGACTATATTTCAGATTTCTCTCCTAAACTATAACGGTGACCACTTTTTAGAATCATTTAATAACACCTCAACCTAAAATAGGAGAGGTGATGCCTATGAAGTTGATCGTTAAGATGGAACCACATGTCATTCATCCAATGGTAACAACATTTTTTCTTCTATTATAAAAGTTCACGCTTAGTGATAGTCATAAAAGTTCACGCTTAGTGACAGTCATAAGTAATGCAATTTTATACTTCCAATAGCAATTTTGCTCGGTATTCTTTGAATCTGGTATCATACACATCCTTATGTCTCTAACTTTTTCATCATATTTAAAAAAATGTGCGAAAAAATATTTTTTTTCTTATGTCAAAGCATGAAAGTAAAATATTTTGATATAAATTATCATCAAGGACGAGATGTACTAATTAATATAATGTTGAAGAAAAGAATTCAACAAAAGAAGTTAAGGAAATAATTACTTCAATGAGTAAAAATTGAGAAACTTAACTACAATTAAAATGTAGTGTATCAAATAAAAAATATAGTGATAATATAAGCGCCCATTGCTAAATGAGTGCCAAAAATCTTGATTTTTATGAGATATGTGATAGCATAATGGAATAGAGGCACAAAGAAATTTCATAAGTAAGAGGATAACTATTACCTATTTCAAAAATAAGAAAAAACAAAACCTAGCATTGTATTTGTAAGAATAATCTATTTTTTTTTCGTTAACTTTAATACTCGACTTCTCTTTTGAAAGAGTCATGTTCAACGTTTGAAATTTATAGTAGTTAATACGAAAAAAGGATAAAAAGAGAATGGAAAATAAGTTCATCTTCTTCAAACTAGTTACGCTTTCCATCCGATAGTAATCGATCGGTAGTCAACTAGTAGCTTCAAAAATCCTAGTGTTGAACGAAACCAAAGCAAACTATTCCACATTCTATTATTTATATTTTCCATTCTTTTAATTTAAATAGTTTTAAAATTGCATCATCTTTGTAAAAATGAATTGATTACTACAAATATATTTTTAGTTGGAAAAGATAGGATACTTAGCTAACTTCTAAACATATTTATTTTTCCAGTTTATTTAGCCCCAATTTGGTTTGAATAAAAATTATATTTTTAGTGAATTTTGATAAAAATTGATAAATATATAATTGAAAATTATATTTATAAACTTATATCTAATGCGTAGATTACGGAAAATGGCACAATATGATATTTGTGCTCAAATGGTCCCTGACCTTCATTTCTTGGTGTTGACCTCCTCAACTTATTAATTTTGTGTAAAAAAGTCCAGTATGATGATTCCATCCATTCTTACCGTTAAAATATATTTATTTTAATAAAAAGACACTTTTATTCATTTATACACTTAAACCATTTATGCAAAATTTATTATTTTCCATATTTTTTTGCAGTAATAAAAAAAAAATGCCGCGCCCATCACCACCATCAAAACATAGAGAAATCTTGTCGATGGCTTTGTGCAGCCTTGCCTGACGCTTCATCGCTTACTTCCGACCGACGATTCGCCCTTCTTCTGGCTAGCGATTCTAGATCCACCCCCACAAAATCGCTACCACCACCACTCAAAACTTCACCAAATCTTTGGTGCACTGTTACATAGCAAGGGTGGATCTGTTCTTTTGGCCAGCGATATTTGTGGCCATCGTTGATTGGTGATGGTTTGGTTGAGAGAGACGACGGCATCTATGAGTATAAAGAGAAATGAAGGAGAGAAGCAAATATAGAGAGTAAATTGATTAAGATTTTGGGATGAAAATTGTATATTTAATATTTATATTTAAATGTGAAATATCTGATTTGTGAAATGTGAAAGTTCTCACCTGATTTTAGAATACATGGTTTTAAAACTAGGGTTTCCTATAATTTTCACAAGAAAAAAATCAATTTTTATTGACCCGCTATC
>NW_019258706.1:38277-40034 GCF_002742605.1 Olea europaea var. sylvestris
TCCTTTATATGCAAATTACTCCACGGAGGAGTTCTTTACCCTCATTCAGGGACTATGGAGAAAATGTTAATGCCTTCAATAGATTGAGCTTTGATTGGCTTCAATCCATGCCTTATGTCTTGGCTCGGCCATCAAAGCTGACGAAGGAAAATATTTTAGTATTTCAAAAGAACCTAAGTTCTCTAAAGTAGAAATCAAGAAATGAGAAGATAAACTTTGAAAAATCCATGCTCTAATTCAGGGCACTGAAAATAGTATGGTAAATGAGTATTCTATTTTACAATCGTGTGTGATCACTTTTTTAATAGTTCTGTTTGCTCTTATGCATGAGGTAATTGATAATTCTGATACGTACTCTTTAATGATATGATGGATGTTGTAGGAATTTAATATAAACAATACAGGTGCTTAATGAACAAGGCACATCTTAAGCCCTGTCTTGTCAACTCTGCAATGCTGCCCTCCCCCAGTTTCTTTCATTTCCCCCCTTCATGACTTAGCCTTAATTTCCTTAACTATCTGCTCTTATTTGAGATTTTGTAGTAGATAGTGTTAATGATTTTAAAGTATAATTTGTTATTTCGCCTGGCATTTGAATGTCGTTCATCTTTCTGTATAAAAGAATAGAAAACATCAAACAGCTGTTCTGTTCTTAAGCATGGGGAGATGGACTTGTAATATGTAAGCTTTGGAGGTAGGTATTATGCAAACTAGAATCAAGCTTCTGGTATGGTAACTTAATTTTCTCATAAAGAACTAAGTTTTGGAAGATCGACATTTTCAGTGAGGCGCACATGAACCTCGTGAACTGCTATCTATATCCATACCTTGCTGTGTTCACACACTAAATTATTCAATGAACATTTTGTTGTGATGATGTTATTTGCTTCAATATTTTATGTGCAGAAGAAATTGCATTTTCTAGTCCAGCCCTTCACAAAGGATTTTGGTGTTTGTTGCAGACAGCAAGAAGGAATGCTGCTCAATCAATTCCAACGAAAAAGCATAGGGATCACGGTGATAAGGATGAAAATAAAAATGCAGTTGATAGCCAAGATGGACATGCTGATTGTTTCTCATTATTTGCTTCGAGGTCATTGCAATTAGAAAAAGAAAGAGAGGAGTTGGTAGCACTGTCGGAACAAGTGGATGATCTGCAGAAGAAATTATCACAAAAAGATGAACTTCTGACGTCAGTGGAACTCACAAAGAATGATTTGGCTTCTATGTATATACAACTTGGTGAACTTAAAAACAAGATTACAGAAAAGGAAATGTTGGTCAAGTCTAATCAACTACTGCTCTCTGACTCAAAGGTGTGCATTTAATGCTATTATACCCACTCCACTAATACTAATTATCTTGCAGGCTTTGCCCTTGCCAGAAGAACCCTCATATTTTCTCAGGAGTTATGATGCGTCATTTAGGGCAATTGATTCTACCTAAGATTTTTACTATAATAGGCAATTTGTTTGATATGGAAGTGTTTAGATTAGAGTATTTATGCAACACTTGGAATGAGATTTAAAGAAGAAGGATCAGGCTTCACAAGTATTTTAGCAAGCTGTCATGGGTATTAACAGTGCTTCATGCACTCAAAGTTGGATGCAAAGGGTTTATACTAGCTTGCTAGAGTTGAAAACAGATTTGACTTCAATATTATGGCGGACACAATATTAAGTAGATTACTTCTGTGGGCACTCTAGAAGGTTGCAAAAAGTAAAAGAATAAGTGCACAAGATTAAAAAAAAAAAAAA
>NW_019258707.1:0-1078 GCF_002742605.1 Olea europaea var. sylvestris
CCAAAAAGTACTTATGGGCCCAAAATGGACACCGTGTGCAAAAGTTACGCTCAATTCTTCGTACGCTGACTCTCCAAGCGTTCCAAATATGCAAGTGATCATTCGTTTTAAAGATGGCTAAAATCCCTCCTACGTCATGATGAAGTCGTGAGTTCAATCTGAAACGGTCGCTACATTTTTTAAAAGTACTTATGGGCCCGAAACGGACGCCATTTTCAAAAGTTACGCTCGATTCTTCGAACGCTGACAATCCAAGCTCTCTAAATAGTTAAGTGCTCATTCTTTCAAAAAATGGTTGAAATCCCTCTTACGTCACGACGGAGTTTTGAGTTCAATCCAAAACGGTCACTACTTTTCCAAAAAGTACTTATGGGCCCAAAACGGACGCCTTGTGTAAAAGTTACGCTCAATTCTTCGTACGCCGACACTCCAACTGTTCCAAATATGCAAGTGCTCATTCTTTCGAAAAATGGCCAAAATCCCTCATATGCCACGATGAAGCCATGACTTCAATCCGAAATGGTCGCTACATTTCCGAAAAGTAATTATGGGCCCAAAATGGACACCGTTTGCAAAAGTTAAGCACAATTCTTCGAACACCGACAATCCGAGCATTCCAAATTTGAAAGTGCTCATTTTTTGAAAATGGCCGAAATCCCTCGTACGTCACGACGAAGTGGTGAGTTCAATCCAAAACGGTCACTGCATTTCCAAAAATTACTTATGGTCCCAAAATGGATGCCGTGTGCAAAAGTTCGCTCAATTCTTCGTACGTCGACTCTCCAAGAGTTCCAAATATGCAAGTGCTCATTCCTTCAAAAATGGCTGAAATCCCTCGTACGTCATGATGAAATCGTGAGTTCAATCCAAAACGGTCGCTACATATCTGAAAAGTACTTATGGGCCCAAAACAGACGCCGTTTTCAAAAGTTACGCTCGATTTTTCGAACGCGAAAAATCCAAGCGCTCCAAATATACAAGTGCTCATTCTTTCGAAAAATGGCTGAAATCCCTCTTACGTCACGACGAAGTGATGAGTTCAATCCAAAATGGTCGCTACTTTTCCAAAAAGTACTTA
>NW_019258708.1:0-1078 GCF_002742605.1 Olea europaea var. sylvestris
ACAAGACGAGGTCGCTCTATCCCAAGCACAAAGGGATAGTTTGAAGGATACAAGAAAGAATGACAAGAAGGTGCTCACCCTCATCTATCAAGCCTTAGATAAAGGCACGTTCGATAAAGTAGCTTGTGCTACTACAAGGAAGTATGGGAGATCTTACAAAACTCCCACAAAGGAGTTGAGAAGGTGAAAAATGTTCGACTCCAAACACTTCGAGGTAAGTTTGAAGCTTTATCAAAATCAATTTCTGATTACTTCTCTAGAGTATTGGCTATTGTGAATCAATTAAAGAGGAATGGAGAAAAGTTGAATGACACTTGAGTAATTGAAAAGATACTTAGGTCTTTCGATTCTAAATTTGACTAAATAGTTGTAGCCATTAAGGAATCTAAAGATCTAGATAGTATGAGTGTCGATCAACTCATGGGATCTTTACAAGTCCATGAGGAAAGACTAAAGAAGAAGGTGAAAAAAGAGTCATTAGAGCAAGCTCTTCAAACAAAGCTCACTTTGAATGAGGGTGAAGGAAGATTCGACAGTAGAAGAAGCCAAAGAGGAAGATGAGGAGGCCAAGATCGAGGAAGAAGTGCATTCTACAAGGAAGAAAGAAGACAGAGCTATTTTCACTAGAGGTCGTGGAAGAGGAAAAGATACGAGGCAAAATGTAGTTGCCAAGGTATAGCCAATCTCAAATTAAATGTTACAATTATCAAAAACTTGATCATTATGCTTCAAAATGTAGAAATATTACTAACCAAGTTGAGGAGAAAGCCAACTACACTTGTCTAGAAAGTTAAGTGGATCTTGCACTACTGTTGGCTTACAAAGGTAAAGAGAGCAGAGAAAAAGAACACTTAGTATTTGGATACAGGAGCAAGCAACTATATCTGTGGAAGAAAAAATATGTTTGTCAAGCTTGATGAATCAGTAAGCGGAAACATTACCTTTGAAGATGAATCCAAGATCCCGGTGAAAAGAAAAGGTAAAATCTTGATCTCCTTAAAAAATGGTACGCATCAATTTATCTCAAATGTCTATTATGTGCCCAATATGAAGAATAACATTTTAAGTTTGGGACAAC
>NW_019258709.1:0-1078 GCF_002742605.1 Olea europaea var. sylvestris
CGTATCATTCTCAGACCGTTGGATAGTCAGAACGAATTACACAAGTATTAGAAGATATGTTGAGGGCATGTATACTAGATTTGGGCGGTAAATGGGAGAACCACTTGCCACTGGTGGAATTTGCATACAATAATAATTTTCAAGCTACTATCGGCATGATTCCATATGAGGCATTGTATGGCCGAAGATGTCGTTATCCAATATGTTAGGATGAGGTCGACGAGAAGAGAATTTTGGGTCCAGAACTTATTGAGAAGACAATGGAAGCTATAGATAAGATCAGAATGAGGATTAAGATAGTTCAAGATCGCCAAAAGAGTTATGCATATAAGAGAAGAAAAGAACTAGAATTTGAGGTGGGAGAAAAAGTGTTTCTCAAGGTCGCCCCGACAAAAGGGATACTATGATTTGGGAAGAAAGGGAAGTTGAACCAAGATTTATCGACCCATTTGAGATCCTCGAGAAGGTTGGAAATGTAGCATATCGTTTGGCACTACCACCTGAGCTATCGGCAATACATGATGTATTTCATATTTCTACGTTGAGAAAGTACATGCATGATCCAAGTCACGTAATTAATGCTCAGTCGTTGGATGTGCGGAGTGATATGACTTACGAAGAAGCACCTGTAATGGTTTTAGAAAGGAAGTACACATTTTGAGAAATCGAGAAGTGCCATTAGTCAAAGTCCAATGGAGTAGACATGGGAAGGATGAGGCTACATGGGAGAGAGAGGCAGATGTTTTGGCTAAGTATCCAAACCTCCTTATTGAGTAAATTAAATTTCGAGGACGAAATTATTTTAAGAGGGAAATATTGTAGCAACCTAAAATAAATTTTCATCTATTTCCTGTTGACATGTTTCGTCAGTCGAGATACCAAGGGACAAATTTAAAAATAAGTCTTTGTGTCAAAATTTTAACTTTCCGTCAAATAATCAAGTGTTCTTCGAGCAAGAAATTTCATATCGATATTGGGCTTGATTTGAAGCTCACATTAAATGATGAACTTTGTACTCGAGAAAAAGTCATTTCGGACAAGTTAGGCCCATGATATTGATGTTCAAAAAAAAAAAAAA
>NW_019258710.1:0-1078 GCF_002742605.1 Olea europaea var. sylvestris
ATTATTATTATTATTATTAAGAGAAGCCTGTTATTAATTAAGGGCTGATTTAAGTGGCTAAGGGTCGAGAGTACAATTTTCATAGCCACAATATGCCTATGAAATTAAAGTTCGGTATGACATGAAAATTACCATAAAAGTTAGTTAGAGTATGCTTTTTTCTTCTCGTATCCAAATTATTACCCTTATTGCAAAGTTGATTAGTACTGATTTCGAATAGGGATTTTCAGAGAATGTACCTCACCTCCAGGCTGCATATTTGGGGTCTAGCTATTAATAGTCTGACTTGTTTAGTAAAACGGAGTTTGGGTCACATACTCTCTTTTGCTCTAATTATATGATGAATTGACTTATTTTTTGTTGTAGTGTGATAGTTGTAGAGTTCTTTTACTCCCTCAGTCCCATAAAGATAAGTTTGGGTTCTTTTTTCGTATGTCCCAAATTATAAGCTACTTTCGAGTATTGTTTATTTAAACTATTATTTAATGTAGGGGTATTTTAGAAAAAATATAAGTAAAAATTTATATTTTCAACTATATTAATTATATTTTCTTAATTCGTGTAAAAATGGAAGCAAGCTCATCTTTATGGGATGGAGGGAGTAGTAAAGATTGGAAAATGTTAATAAATAATTTGCACCCAAGTTTATTGTACTACATAATATCAAAAATTTAATTCTTTTTTCCTTGATATCTTTTGTTCCTCCTTTTTTACTGTATGGTAATACGGATTTGTCAATGGTGTGTAGAAATTCATTTTTTACTCAACATTAATTCCGATATTTTTTGATGATTTCTAGAAACAAGTCTGTTATCAGTTTAAGGGTTTGGAGAGTATGTTACTCGATCTCCTAGGTAAATGATTTCCTGGTTAGTTAGTTACTATTTTTAGGAAGATTCGATAGGCCGTTATTCCCTAATTAATTGATGAATTTCTCATATATAGAAGGGGCTGTACACAAATTATTTTCGAGTGTGAAATAACAGTTCTTTCCCTCAATAGGAACACTGAAAATACAAGAATAAGCATAATATTTGATCAATTTCTGATGGGTTCTTGAGATAATGGAACGTGGATT
>NW_019258711.1:0-1078 GCF_002742605.1 Olea europaea var. sylvestris
GAGAAGATGGAGGCGGAGACGAGAGATGGAAAAATTAGGGCTAATGATTTTATTTTGAGGAGTTGCGAGTTATTCTTTTGTTGCGTGGGATCTTTTTAACAACGTTCATGGTGTGTTGCAGAAAGAGACCTTTAGCAATGTTCTCTACGTAAGTTGCAAAAAAGTCACTTTTCGCAACGTTCAATGAACGTTGCTATAATGTTTTTTCGACAACGTTCGCTGAACGTTGCCAAAAGTGACTTTTCGCAACATGCATTTAAAAACTGTTGCCAAAACTCAATTTTTAACACCAATGGCAACATTCACTTATGAGAACGTTGCTATAAACCTCTTTAGCAACATTCAAGTAATGAATGTTGCCTTTTGCATGTTGCAAAAGGTCATTTTTCTTGTAGTGTTAGCTTCTTAATTAAATTTATTTGACTAGGTCTTGTGTAAAACAAAAATTTTATTGTTCGAGTTATATTTTGAACTTCTAGTTCGAATTATATTGTGTGAAGATTTAGATAAAATGATGCATTATGTATTTTTAAATTCTTAATTCCTTCCCATGATGCTTAGTTAATTGTCAAATAAAAACGACATTGACTAATATGTTATAAAATATTACTTGTTATGCCGTAAGATATTTTATAAGGATTTCAAATTAAACATATATTTTCAATAGATTTCTTTAATGTCCATCTTAGTGCACTATGATGAAGAAATTGTAACATATCGCAATATCAAAAATCATTAGAAGGAAATATTATTTTCCGACCATAGGTCAAGTATATCGAGGAGGTAATTTATAAACTAAATATTGATGGTGCTAGCCCTGGAAGTCTAGGTCTGACTGGTTGTGGTGGTCTGCTTCAAGATTGGCAAGAGAAGGTAATTTTTGTTTCTATTACTATTTTTGGGTTGGTACTAACACTTAAGTGGAGGTGTCAGCTCCTAAGATAGGCCTTCCAATATGCTATGTCTTGGGCATAGAGAGGATTGCTATAGAAACAGATTCCAGTGTGACGGTCCATTGGTTCCATTATGATGTTACCATTCCTTGGTCAATTCAGTTAATTTGAGAGGATATTTTAGA
>NW_019258712.1:0-1078 GCF_002742605.1 Olea europaea var. sylvestris
ATTCCGACACCGTCGCGAAAAATGACGAAATTTCACCCGGCGCAATTTTTGTTTCCCATCGATGAGTCAAATTTTAGCCGATTCCGAGACCGCCGGAAAAATGACGAAATTGCCCCCGGCGCGATTTTAGTTTTCTATCAATCAGTCAAATTTGAGCCCATTTCGACACCGTCGCGTAAATGACGAAATTGCCCCCGATGCGATTTTTGTTTCCTATCAATCAATCAAATTTGAGCCCATTCCGACACCGTCGTGAAAAATGACGAAATTGCACCCGGCGCGATTTTGTATTTCCCATCGATGAGTCAAATTTTAGCCGATTCCGAGCCCGCCGGAAAAATGACGAAATTGCCCCCGGCGCGATGTTTGTTTTCTATCAATCAGTCAAATTTGAGCCCATTCCGACACCGTCGTGAAAAATGACGAAATTGCACCCGGCGCGATTTTGTATTTCCCATCGATGAGTCAAATTTTAGCCGATTCCGAGCCCGCCGGAAAAATGACGAAATTGCCCCCGGCGCGATGTTTGTTTTCTATCAATCAGTCAAATTTGAGCCCATTCCGACACCGTCGTGAAAAATGACGAAATTGCACCCGGCGCGATTTTGTATTTCCCATCGATGAGTCAAATTTTAGCCGATTCCGAGCCCGCCGGAAAAATGACGAAATTGCCCCCGGCGCGATGTTTGTTTTCTATCAATCAGTCAAATTTGAGCCCATTCCGACACCGTCGCGAAAAATGACGAAATTGCACCCGGCGCAATTTTTGTTTCCCATCAATGAGTCAAATTTTAGCCGATTCCGAGACCGTTGGAAAAATGACAAAATTGCTCCCGGCGCGATTTTAGTTTTCTATCAATCAGTCAAATTTGAGCCCATTTCGACACCGTCGCGAAAATGACGAAATTGCCCCCGATGCGATTTTTGTTTCCTATCAATCAATCAAATTTGAGCCCATTCCGACACCGTCGCGAAAAATGACGAAATTGCCCCCTGCGCGATTTTTGTTTCCGATCAATCAGCCAAATTTGGGCCCATTCCAACACCGTCGCGAAAAATGACGATATTACCCCCGGCG
>NW_019258713.1:0-1078 GCF_002742605.1 Olea europaea var. sylvestris
AAAAATGAACAAACCCGAAGTTATCATTAAATTAAAAACCACTTTTCATTGGCTCGATTCCAATTGAAATAGACTAGCAATTCCCCAAAAATGAACAAATCCGAAGTTATCATGAAATCAAAAAGCACTTTTCATTGGCTTGATTCCAATCGAATTAGACTAGCAATTGCCAAAAATGAACAAACCAGAAGTTATCATGAAATCAAAACTTACTTTTCATTAGCTCGATTCCAGTCGAATTAGACTAGCGATTCGCAAAAAAAGAACAACAGAAAGTTATCATGAAATCAAAAACCACTTGTCATTGGCACAATTCCAATCGAATTAGACTAGTAATTACCCAAAAATGAACAAACCCGAAGTTATCATGAAATCAAAAAGCACTTTTCATTGGCTCCATTCCAATCAAACTAGACTAGCAATCGGCAAAAACAAACTAACCCAAAGTTATCGTGAAATCAAAACTTACTTTTCATTGGCTTGATTCCAATAAAATTAGACTAGCATTTTGCCAAAAATGAACAACAGAAAGTTATCATGAAATTAAAAAACACTTTTCATTGGCCCGATTCCAATCGAATTAGAACAGGAATTCGCCAAAAAAGAACAAACTCGAAGTTATCATGAAATGAAGACCCACTTTTTATTGGGTTGATTCCAATCGAATTAGACTAGCAATTCGCCAAAAATGAACAAACCCAAAATTTTCATGAAATCAAAAACCATTTTTCATTGGCTCGATTCCAATCAAATTAGACTAGCAATTCGCCAAAAAAGAACAAACCCTACGCTATCATAAAATCAAAAACCACTTTTCATTGGTTCGATTCCAACCGAATTAGACTAGCAATTGTCAAAAATGAACAAACCCGAAGTTATCATGAGATCAAAAACAACTTTTCATTGGCTCGATTACAATCGAATTAGACGAGCAATTCGCCAAAAATGAACAAACCCGGAGTCATCATGAAATCAAAAGCCACTTCTCATTGGCTCAACTCCAATCAAATTAGACTAGCTATCTGCCCAAAACGAACAAATCGAAAGCTATCATAAAATAAAAATCCACTTTTCACTG
>NW_019258714.1:0-1078 GCF_002742605.1 Olea europaea var. sylvestris
GTATCTGTGAATTCTTGAACTTCTTAAAGTTCTATCATGCTTCCACTATCCTCTCCTAAAATAAACTCTTTCTCTAGGACTATGACATGTTTTGAGATGAACACCTTCTTCCCAATGGGATTATAGAACTGATATCCAATTATCTCTTTTGGATATCCCACAATTATGTATTTATCAGATTTAGCCTCAAGTTTATCTGATTCATTTCACTTCACATAAGCGTCACAGCCCCAAACTTTCATGTGAGAAAAGTTTGGTCTTTTTCCTCTCCACAATTTATGGAGTTTTGTCAACCGATTTAGATGGGACATGATTTAGTGTGTAGCACGCAGCAATTAGTGTATGACCCCAAAATGATTTTAGAATATTTGCATGGCTCATCATTGATCGCACCATGTCTAATAATTTGCGATTCCTCCGTTTAGATACACCATTATGTTGTGATGTATATAGCGGAGTCCACTGCGATTCTTTTAAATAATCTAAAAATTCTCCCTTTAAATATTCTCTACCTCGACCTGATCTCAGTGTGATAATATTTTTGCCTGTCTGTTTCTCTACTTCAAGTTTAAAATCCTTGAACTTTTCAAGTGCTTCATGCTTGAATTTCATCAGATATACATAACTATTCCTAGAATGATCATTAGTAAATGTGATGAAGTAAGAGAAATCACCTCTAGTGGTGATTGACATGGGTCCACATATATCAGTATGTATTAGTCCCAATAGTTCTGCAGCTCTTTCCCCTTTTCCAGTAAACGGAAATTTGGTCATTTTCCCTAAAAGGCATGACTCACATATGTCAAATGATTCAAAAATTAGTTGACCCCAAGTATCCATCTTTATGTAACTTGGAAATGCATTTGTCATTGATATGACCCAATCTGCAATGTCAGAGATAGGTATTGTTTAGATTATCACTTTTATGCCTTTTATTTTATATACTCATAATAGATGACTCAGTATCAAGAATATAAATTCCATTTTGCGACACACCACAACCATCAAAAGTCTCATCTTTATAAAACGAACAACGATTGTTCTTAACATTAATTGAAAAACCATTCATGTCCAAACA
>NW_019258715.1:0-1078 GCF_002742605.1 Olea europaea var. sylvestris
CGGGGGCAATTTCGTCATTTTTCGCGACGGTGTCGAAATCTGCTAAAATTTGACTGATTGATGGGAAACAAAAATCACGCAGGGGCAATTTCGTCATTTTTCGTGACGGTGCGGCTAAAATTTGACAGATTGATGGAAAACGAAAATCGCGCCAGGGGCAATTTCTTCATTTTTCGTGACGGTGTCGGAATCGGCTAAAATTTGACTGATTGATGGGAAACAAAAATAGCGCCGGGGGCAATTTCGTCATTTTTCGCGACGGGGTCGGAATCGGCTAAAATTTGACTGATTGATGGGAAACAAAAATCGCGCCGGGGCGATTTCGTCATTTTTCGCGACAGTGTCAAAATTGGAGAAAATTTGACTGATTGATGGGAAACAAAAATCGCGCCGGGGCAATTTCGTCATTTTTCGTGACGGTGTCGGAATCGGCTAAAATTTGACTGATTGATGGGAAACAAAAATCGCGCCGGGGGCAATTTCGTCATATTTTGCGACGGTGCCGGAATCGGCTAAAATTTGACTGATTGATGAGAAACAAAAATCGCGCAGGGGCAATTTCGTCATTTTTCGTGACAGTGTGGGAATCGTCTAAAATTTGACTGATTGATGGGAAACGAAAATTGCGCCGGGGGAAATTTCTTCATTTTTCGCGCCGGTGTCGAAAACGGCTAAAATTTGACTGATTGATGGGAAACAAAAATCGCGCAGGGGCAATTTCGTCATTTTTCGTGACGGTGTCAATTTTGTCATTTTTCGCGACGGTGTCGGAATCGGCTAAAATTTGATTGATTGCAGCGAAACAAAAATCGCGCCGGGGGTGATTTTGTAATTTTTCGCGACGGTGTCAAAATTGGCTCAAATTTGACAGATTGATCGGAATCAAAAATCGCGCCGGGGGCAATTTCGTAATTTTTTGCACGGTGTCGAAATCGGCTAAAATTTGATTGATTGATGGGAAATAAAAATCGCGCAGGGGCAATTTCACCATTTTTGTGACGGTGTCGGAATTGGCAAAAATTTTACTGATTGATGGGAAACAAAAATATCGTCGGGGGCAATTTCGTCATTTTTCGCG
>NW_019258716.1:0-1078 GCF_002742605.1 Olea europaea var. sylvestris
CCAATCTCCACCGTTGAATTCAAATACGATCAATCTAAACCGTTCGTTGTATTCTCGATCCCAGCCGTTGAAATGAAACGCCAAATTTGATCTACGCCCAAGATGTCGCTGTGGCTTTCACGCTAGATTGAAACGCGTCGCCTCGGTTACCAACAGCCGTCAATAATAATTACTGACCGCAGCAGCCTTCTAGGGGAATGGGCGTGGTACCCAACTGTCACCTTGGAAACATGCAACAGTTGTCAAATCATTGGACTTCTGGGTCACCTCGGATGATCTCCTCCCCCAACTTTACAAAGCTTAGCCGCAACCGATGCGAACGCCCCAGTAGCTAATCGCCTCGGGCGCTGCGTTCCCTCCTATGCTTTACGAAGTTCGAGCCATCTCCCCACGCGTCGACCCCCCTTTTTTTCGCCAACGCTTCGGCCAGAAACGAGTCCCCCAACTTTACAAAGCTTGGACGCACCCGATGCTAACTCCCCGTTTGCTATCGCCTCGGTCGCTGCGTCCCCTCCCATGCTTTGCAAAGCTTGAGCCGTCTCCCTCTTCCTGCCAACGCTTCGGTGAAGACGAGTCCCTAAAATTTTTATGACGCTTTAACGTACCCGACGCGAGCGTACCATTGGCTCATCGCCTCGGCTCTGATTTCTTCCCATGCTCTACAAAGTTTCAGCTACCCCCGTGCCGCGATCCGGTCAGGAAAACAAATCCACGTATAATATAAATATTCATTCTCGGATTTGGGGGACCACTGTTACGCCTCATTTTACGAGCCTCGGTACCGAAGTACCGAAGTGTCATCTCGCCACTCCAAAGCCGGTGAAATCAAATAGACCACTCCGACCTCCGGAAGCTTCTCCAAAGTGATACACCGATTCCTGTCACTGATCTGCCGAAGTGTCCCGACCTCCACTGTTACGCCTCATTTTACGAGCCTCGGTACCGAAGTACCGAAGTGTCATCTCGCCACTCCAAAGCCGGTGAAATCAAATAGACCACTCCGACCTCCGGAAGCTTCTCCAAAGTGATACACCGATTCCTGTCACTGATCTGCCGAAGTGTCCCGTCTCCGAGGTCG
>NW_019258717.1:0-1089 GCF_002742605.1 Olea europaea var. sylvestris
ACGATTTCTTTTAATGAATATATAACTACATTTGTGTTTAATTATTTAAAAACAAAATGAAAAAATTATTTTGATATTTTATTCAAATTACAGATTCAAGTTATTTCAACGTTACATCCTACGGAGGAAGAATTGGAGACATCTTGGTATATAAATCTTTCATTGTCAACTGATAATGAACATCATGTATTAGATGGCATCGTTGGTGGAGAATTAGACAATGTGGCACAACAAATTCCAGAGGATACTTTTGAGCAAGAAAGGGCTAATATATATGTGCCAGAGACGACCATTCCTAGTACGTCAAGAACTTCACCAGTAGCGGGGCCTAATTTTGGATCTAACACCTCTAATTATGTAACTGAAGACCGGATGATAGAATTACTTGGTGTCCAGAAGCAAGACATAATAAAAGAGGTGTTTGATATATGTGGCAACTTGAGAACATAAGTTTATAACAATCAAAGACAGTTGTTCGAACAACACATTTGGAGAATTATATGCAATCTACTATGCATTCCTACATGGATAACTCATTATCAAGTTTTTTAACACACATTTGGAGAAAGAGGAATAATTATTCCAACAACAACAAAAATGGCAAGAAAACCATTACCAGACCATGCACTCTTATGTAGATACCAGTTTAGATTCCATGCGATATTATGTCGATGAACAAAATAAGAATACGTTGCAGAAATTATTTGAATGGAAATCAGACATGGAAGCCATTATTAGTTGTACGCAAGAAGACATTCATATCGGTACATGTCCAATTCTCGATGATCGACCGAATGATGCATCAACGTCTCAACAAGTCGGAAGTTCTGAAACATCACAACGAGAGAAGAAAAAGAAGGGAAAACAAATACAACCTTCGTCGTCTAGACGTCATTTGGAAGACTATTTTATGCAAAAATACTCGACTCTTAGAAACAGGATAGCAGAGAACGAATCAAGGTTAGAAAGATGATTTTTATTATTAGTTTAAATACTACAATTTTATTTCGATTTAATCAACTCTAATTTTAATTATGCTATGCAATGCATATTTGGAAGATGCTATTGAGAACGTCTATGGAAGAGATT
>NW_019258717.1:4694-5596 GCF_002742605.1 Olea europaea var. sylvestris
TCTACAGCCTTTGAGTCATGTAATTTAGACATTGTTGCCGTGTCAGTAGAGGGTGCAGTCATTAATACAGCATAGAATTACGACCTTACCCCTTCTTTGTCCCATGTAGTGAAAAAACAAGAGATTTCTTTGTTCTATTCGGCCAAAAGTTGGCTTTGGAAAAAGGAAATGGACCCCACGAAACAAAAAAAATAAGGTTGAATAATGTAAATGCATGTGAAAAAATAGTGCACTGGGTTATTCTATGTAACAATAGGAGTGCAGGTATGGCACATGGAGCCCTGTCCTCTTTTAAAAAATGGCAAATAAATTGCCCTCTTTCAAAATGAGGCAAATAATAGCAAATAATGTTTTCACAGGGGGTTAAATGAATAAGAACGAAAAGTACATTTTTTCTAGCCTATATAATTATGTGTTTTCAATATTTACTTACAAGAATCTTTAGCCTTTTAAATTTGCATATCTTACTCTAGACTTGTTGGTGCTTCACTGAAACAGGTCTTTATCTATTTACCCTCTTATATTTTACGTCTTATATTTTAATTTTATAGTTTTAAGTTATAACTTATTTGAAGATCGACTGATTTGTATGAAAAAATTGAAAAAAAATATGTACATATTATCGCTGTAAAAATTGTACCACTGCAGTGCTTCAAAATGGATGTTCCACGTCGTTTTTACATAACTATCAGTAATTCCCTCAATCACGGCATCAATCTGGTTAGTCATACAATATTATTATTTTTTAGCTAGAATGAATTTTTCTCATATTTTACTTATAGTTTTCGTCCATATATATTTGTTTATAGATGATTCCGAGAGCGTTTTTTGCGAAAGACTGGATACATGAATACGGCGATACAGTACGTGTAATTGCGTACGATGGTATAATTGCGACAATA
>NW_019258717.1:8618-30128 GCF_002742605.1 Olea europaea var. sylvestris
AGCAAATTCATTTATTTTATTTACTCGAAAAAACTCAATTAACATAGTTTTTCTCGTATTTTCATTCTCAATAACAGAAGATAAATTGTCCGTATTTTTGTAAGTTACACATTGATGATCTTCAATATGAAGTTATAAAGCACAAACAGCTAGATATATTTTCGATAAATTGAAAGCAAAAATCGTCCACTAGTTTCAGGTGGAGATATCTATCTAACAGATTTGTAAGTAGAAATTTCATCAATGTCTTTGTCTATGTTATTTTTGCCGACCAAAAAATTAATACGATCATGTCGTTTGTATACATATTGGTATAAATATTTAACAACTTTAATAGAAGAACATACTTTCAACATTGATATGTCAGTCGAATTTTGCACTTAAATAAGGATTATATGACACAACCCATAGATTATATAACATTTTACCTCTCACTTTAACATAAATACCATTATTACGCCGCCTATACAGTGGGTACGAATTATCTCCAAACATAGTACTATTACAATAATCTTTTGGATATTTATTTTTACAACAACTATTTTTCTCCATGCACGTGTTTTTAGGATTTCAATGACCATGCATATTGTGCTTTACAATAATTGAATGAAGATAAGGATGTGTATTTTTATTAGAAATTTCACAAAATACTATTTTATTAACTTGTTTAGTGGAAGAAATTTTATGACCACAATTAAAAATCAACAACAGATGTGCATGAGGGGGACCTCTTTTTTGAAATTCAATCATATATATATGAGTTATAACATGACTAAAAATATTTATGTATAAATCATTTTTAAGTTCTTCTAATTTTGCTCTGAATACACGTACAATAAGATCCGGTCGATTCTGAACCTCATCATTATGTTTTAATTCTTGCTTAATTTCTGGCCAATTTGGATTAAATGTTATAGTTATAAATAAATCTGGTTTTCCATAACGTTGGACAAGAGTCATAGCATCTAAGTACCTCCTTAGCATATCTCTATGTCCACATGTAAAGGATTGTGGTAAAACAAATTTCTTTTCAATTTTGTACCATCTTGTTAGTCTACCAGAGTGAAGCAACACAGACTTATCAGAAGGCCTAATTTGTAACTTATACGAATAGTATTCATGACATGATACCTAAAACCGTTTCTTCTTCGTATCCTTCAGCACTACATAAGCGAGAATGAATAAAATTTTATATTTACTTTCAATATCACATTTGTAGAATTATAATAGACACAAGAAAGTATATAAGCAAACCTGCAGTTTCTTTTTCAATAATTTGAGCCGCAGAATTTATTACATTAGGATTAGCAACATTGTCCACAAACTGTGCAATTTGAGAAGATGTTTGTTCGTATCTTAGAATGCCTTCATGCCAACCACATTCACCAAAAGGAAAGAGCAAAGGATATTGTAGAGGATCATAACAACAATAATAATAATGAACCCTATGCGAATCACCAGAATGACCATATATAGTAATATCACGAATGCGAATATTTGCATTTTCATCATCCTCAACCCATATAGCAGCTACTTGAGATGCCGATGGAGTATTAAAGACTCTCTGATCGAGTTCTGGATGGCATTTTATTTGAATTTTATGCTCATGCAAATCAATTATATTGCTTAAAGACCTAAAAAATTTACCATACGAATTTACCTTCAAGATTTCGATTAGAAGAAATATAATAGATTCTACCAGGTGTTCTAAAGTTTTCATACGGTTTTTTAGTTCATTAGCTAATTCATAAAAGTATAATTGCATATAACAAGGCGTATTATTATCCGGTATAAGTTGATTTACATAATGATATACTTGTTCCTGAACTCTAAATGTGTAGATACCTTTGTATGCTTTAAACAGTTCCTTATCGTATTTTACACCAAATGAAGTGAACGCAAAGTGGTTATTATATGAACGTGCATATTTTTTAAATTCCATAGATACAGGCTCTTTAGACGTAAATAAAATATACAATTCATTCGATGAATCGGGCATAAAAAGTTTCACCTTTCCATCAGAACAACAAAAACCTTTAGTCTCTCTATACTATTTTCGTGCACCACGATGCTTACAATAAGCACAAGTTGGTAATACATATGCAGTTGCTGCTACACTTAACAAATTCGAGCTTCCATGTAATTCAAAATAAAAAATATTTATCATTTCTTCATTTGAAGTAGATGCCTCAGAATGTATTATATATTCATGCACATAATCAACTTCAGAAGTATTATTTTTAGATAACATACGATCATTTATTCTTTTACGACAATCAATACTTACAGTTTCATTTCGATATCTCCTATCCGCCAGCCTTCAATTTTGTTGTTATCGAATGAAAGCATTATATGATTGATTTGTGCTTTGGGACAAAGTTTGAAGATCAAAACAACCAGACTCTTCATTCATAGATTTTTCGAAAGAATCCATGAAAACAATGAACTGACCTCTGATTTCAATAATAGAAGAAATTATGAATTTAATTAAAAACCAACAAATAATGATAATATTACATTAAACACAGTATAACTAAATTGACTGAACTCAGATACATCTTAGGAAACATTCTGCAAATCAACAATCCTCTTCGAAAATGCACGTAAAAAAAGAACTATAAACCGTACTAACTGGACGATAACGATCAAACATTCTTATACCAAACTATTGTAATCTTCATTAAACATAAACAACAATGATCGAAAAACTTAAACTTCTCATGTAGATAACTGTAAAGAAAGAAAGACATAACCAAATTGTATACACGGAGCAAAAAATATTATGTCACATTACTTAAACCTGAAAAAAATAGTAAGAAATAAATACATGTGAAGGGAAAAAAAAAGAAAAAAACTTTCATAGCTATATCCAAAAAATAAAGAAAAATTTACTTAGATTTTCATGTATATACAAAAAGAATAACATACCTCACATTACGTAGAAAAATATGAGTGAAGCTAAATTTTCATCTGTAGACAGAATAAAAAACAACATATGTTAAATAAAAAAAACACAAATAAAAACTGAAATTTTCAAGGACATACCCAAACAGAATCATTACAAATTCCATGATTTTCTTCTCCAAGATCGAGATGTCGACTACACGATTTTTTTTTGTACAGAAAGAAAGAAGAATATCGAAAGTTTTAAATATAGAAAGTTCTTTCGTTTTGAATTTTTTGGAGATAAATCAATCCAATTGAAGGAAGGAAAGAGATTGAATAACTTGAGAAAGTGATAGATAGTACATTACTTTATATATTTTTTATATCTTTTTTTATTTATTATGTTATATTAAATGAAAAGGACAAACCATTTGAACCAAACATTTCAAACCAGTTCAATGTGAAAATGTACGTGACAAAAATATCATTCTAATTTTTTTTTTTTTAACAAGAAGCTATACAATTTCTACCAATCCACCAGAAAAGAAGTAAAAAAAATATAATAAATACAAATAATTAAAATTGAAATCATTTTAATTGAGCAATTTAGAAAAAAAAAACGAAAAAAATTATACTCGTAAGTAACTTGGAGCAAATTTTCTACTCGTAAGTTACTATTTACATTTTACAAATATATACTTAAAAATCGAAGTTCATATTTTTCACTTATAAATAGCTTTTACAATTACATTTTTAAAAAAATCGAAGTTACAATTACAATTTTTTTTTTAACTCTAATCTAAAATAACTTTTACCATTTTTTTTACCTACTACTATAATAGTAAGTAACTCTTTACATTTTAAATTCTAAATCTCTTATATATAATTGCAAAAGCTACTAATATATCTAAAAAAAATGTTAACTTAAAATTTGTTAAGTATAAATATTTAGATATATTTAGTTTATTAAATTAAATATTAATAAAAAGATTACACTATAAGTAAAAAAATCAGCTAAAGTTATTTAAAAGTAATAAAAAAATTGTAATGGTAATGTTATTTATAGGTAAAAAATATTAACTTTAACATTTGTAAAAAAATATTTAAATATATTTAATTGTTTAAAATTAAATATTAATAAAAGAATTTACGACAAATAAAAGTAAAGTATAAAAAAAAAAGTGCATTAGTCCGAACATTGGTTCGTGCACGGAGGCAAAGAAGCTCCGTACACGGACCTTCCAATCCTCCGTGCATGGAGGTTTATTACATGTTTCGTCTTTTTTTTTTTAACTTATGTTTTTGTGTTCATTTTCAGGCTCATTACGGGATATCAAACGAAGTCGAAATATTACATTCTTAATATCATATTGAAGCACTCGCGACATAGTATTGCACGTTGTTAACGGTGCGTGAAACTGCTAATCGTAACAAATGTTATGGGTCGTCAAAATAGGTATTTTCAAACTATATTTTGAAATTTTCGATAACAAGTTAACTTTAAAAATTCATCGACCATTATACGATAGTCAAATCGATAAATGTTTTACGTTCTCTCGAAACTCATTTTGAGAAATATATCATAGACACGTCGAATGATGTAAATTAATATCGAAAATAGTTAAATGGACATTAAACGTATGTGTTAAAAAATGCGTATAAATCGTTTTTCTTCAAAAAATCAATTATTTTATTATTATTTATTATTTTTTTGCAACAATTTTCTCAATACATCATTTTGCTCAAGAAAAATTATGGTGTTGTTAAACCAGTTAAGTGTGAAAATGAATGTGACAAAAATGAATAGTAAACCCTCATTCTCTCAATGGAGGATCCATCCTTTGTGCACAGAGGTTTACTACATGTTTCATCATCTTCTTTTTTATCTTATGTTTTTGTGTTCATTTTCAGGCTCATTACGGGATATCAAATGAAGTCGAAATATTACATTCTTAATATCATATTGAAGCACTCGCGACATAATATTGCACGTCATTAACGGTGCGTGAAACCACTAATCGTAGCAATTGTTATGGGACGTCAAAATAGGCATTTCCAAACTATATTTTAAAATTTTCGATAACAAGCTGCTAACTTTAAAAATTCATCGATCATTATACGATAGTCGAATCGATAAATATTTTACATTCTCTCGAAACTCATTTCGAGAAATATATCATAGACACATCAAATGGTGTAAATTAATATCGAAAATAGTTAAACGGACATTAAACGTATGTGTTAAAAAATACGTATAAATCATTTTTTCTTCAAAAAATTGATTATTTTATTACTATTTATTATTTTTTCACAACAATTTTCTCAATACATCATTTTGCTCAAGAAAAATTATGTGGTATGACGTAAATTTTTTCTCCATACAGGACGTGGATATTTTTTTTTTTTTACAATAATTTTGTTTATTAATATAATTTTCAAAATTTAAATAAATAAGATATGGTTGATAGTTAATAGCGTGAGAATTAGGAGAAAGAGCATGGTGTTTCAGATTCAAAGTAAGGGAGAAATATTACAGTGGACAATAGTGTGTGACAAAATTCCTACAGTATTTTTGAATAGCATTTTTCCTGTTGCCAAACCAGTTAAGTGTGAAAACGAGTGTGACAAAAATGAACAATAAACCCTCATTCTCTTTTTTATGGTAGTGTAGATATATATAGGGCTTGTATTGTTTCCATAACATTCATACAACATCTTGAAAGTTTTATATCTTAATTGAGAGTATTGAGATCTTGTTATAAACACAGTTACTATTAATTATAATGAATTTCTCATCCTCTGCTTGTGGTTAATCTTGGTGCTTTTATTTTGTTCTTACTTATTTTATTATTGTTATTATCTTGTGATCAATTCATAACAATGAAAGTTGTTCTTGTTGCTATAATAAGTGGTAGAGGTCTGTGGGAATTTCAACACTGCAGTATTGAAAAAGGTTGAGACATGGACCACCAAATTGAAGAATCTTAGATTGAATTGCACTTTGATTAGCGTTGGCAGAAGAGGTAATGAGTATTTTAGAAGAAGGTCTAGTGTGAATGTGGATAAGTTTATTGAACAAGAGTATTCCCAATTTGAAAGAAGCTCAAGTAATTGCTAATGATGTGTTTTCACTGCTTGTGAGCAAGGGGATAGATATAATTGAGCTTATTTATACGAAATTTGTGTCTTTGATTAAGTCTGATCTTGTAATTCATATTTTGCTTCCTTTATCTGCGAAGATGAAGGTTTGTGATGTGAGTGGAAAGAGTGTTGATGCTAGTGAAGATGAGTTCTTCAAGTTGACGACTAGGGAAGGAAAATTGACGGTGCAGAGAAATATGTTGGGAATTTACTTAATCATACACAGTGAAAAATAAAACAATTTTCCTTTAAATCAAGGATTTACTTTGTATTTACATAGAAACTATGATAAGAATTATACATTTGTTGAATTTTACAAACTCCTTTACTTTTCCTGAACTCGAACAATCTAATATGCAACCTACAATTGTCCAATTGTCCAATCCCTAATGAAAATCCACACAGGGAACAAGATCAATAGAACTAGTTTTTTCGTTTCTTGTGCTAGCAAAAATAATTATATTCTCCACTATTTTTTCAAATTCTAGCAACCTATTAATATAAGTCCAAGTGGATTTGGCCCGTCTCTTTATTTAATCCAGTTCAATATTTAATTAATCCAATTAATTAAATTGTCCAACACTTGTCAATTAATTAATATTTAATTAATCCAATTAATTAAATTTGGTCAGACATATTAACAAGCAACCCAATTAATTAATTGTCCAATATTTGTCAATTAATTAATTGGTAAATCTCATTCTTCTAGTTCTCCTTTATGTGTGATCCATTAGGTTTTCAATCAGGATGCCTAACGACGTGAATTATTATTTTGATTTAATCAAAATCGATAAATTAAAATATCCATTTTTATTTTATCACCAATTCACATCCATCATCCCAAATTAACATTTAGTAATGTGTTAAGGTAATACATATAATGGAAAATGTCACGTGATACGATAAAAACAAACCCATTCTTTTACCGTAAAACTATAATCCTTTCATCAATATGATCCGACCAATTACGAGATATGTATATTTGTCAATCTTAATTATTGATCATATTTTTCATTTTATTATTAAGTCAATGTAAGTCAAAAACTATTTTTCGACTTATGAGTACACGTTGGTCAAGAATTTCGTTATCAAATTAACTGAATGAAATGTAGATCATAATCTCTTATTATCTAAGAGTGACTAATTCTATATTAATCATTCACAACCTTCATATGATCTTGTAGTATCCAAACGATGCTATATTAGTGGCCCTTGACGGAGTAACATCCAATATCACCAAAGTAAAATTGTCCTCATATAAGGTACTATAATGACCTCAAGTCAAAAAAATCAATTTCACTATCAAACGTTAGAGATAGCTACTGATGCTCAAATAATTATCCATGTAGAATCTTTCCAGTTGGTATCCAATGTTTTGTTTTATAACAAAATATCCACTTATTCATTTAAGTGTCACTACACTTTAAATCGTGAGATCAACTACTATTTTTACAAGTAAGAAATGCCACACATGATAATTTATCCGTATTAATGATATCCTTATCTCGTTATTACTCATAACCATGGATGATTCATGATTTAGTCATAAATAATTTGTATCTCACAATCACAAATCTTTGTGATTAACAAATTACTTGAATTTAAATCTGTAGACTTTATTATTTAATTAACTCTGTCATAAAATTATATCAATTATATATTAAAAGCGTTTATATCCAAAGTTAATTGGACCTAGCGCATAACACTTACAAGATCACGTTATGGGGGTGAAAATATCGAATTTTTCCTCGAATTATCAGTTTGAGCAACACTCTGCTCAAATTCTTTATGCATTGATGCCACTTTACTTGGATAGTTAGATT
Source organism: Olea europaea var. sylvestris (assembly GCF_002742605.1). NCBI lineage: Eukaryota > Viridiplantae > Streptophyta > Magnoliopsida > Lamiales > Oleaceae > Olea > Olea europaea. Next base: position 16,469 of record NW_019258717.1, read on the forward strand.
TTGGGGCACTGCCTTTGGCCCAGCCCATGAAATTTTTTAAGAAAAGATTTTAGAATTGTGGCTCAAATGTTAGCATTAATTCAGCTCTAATTTAAATCTTAACACAAGTCCATTGCTCATTCAAATTGTATTAAAAACACTACAATTAATAATTACTCTTTTCAAAACATTATTGAAAGTTGAATATTTTATTGTCAAATTAGTTATTCTATTTAATGGGTGTTTGACTAAAATTTACTTATAATTATTAAGTAAATTTTATTACAGATAATTTGTATTGATTAGATCTAAAAGTAAATTACTTATTCTAATAGTTAGAGACACTATGTATTTTTCTAAATTACGTATGTTTTCATTTATCACCAATTCATTTTTATTAAAAAAAATACTTATTTTGACCATAAAGTAGATATTATGATCAAATAAATAACTTACTATAGATTCGATATTGACAATAAAAAGAATGTGTTAAAACTTATTTATTTATATATAAAGTAATCTATATCGACAATAAAAATAGTATTTTTCAAAACTTTTAGTTGTTTGGAAAGACTGATTGTCAAAGTTACTAGAAGAGTACTCATTAAGTAATTTTTTATATGTCCATTGGTGGATATGTATTTTTGTTTAATTCTATCATGATTCGGTTAGTTTATATCCGATATTGACAATAAAAAGAATGTGTTAAAACTTATTTATTTATATATAAAGTAATCTATATCGACAATAAAAATAGTATTTTTTAAAACTTTTAGTTGTTTGGAAAGACTGATTGTCAAAGTTACTAGAAGAGTACTCATTAAGTAATTTTTTATATGTCCATTGGTGGATATGTATTTTTGTTTAATTCTATCATGATTCGGTTAGTTTATATTTTTTTAAGATAAGCATCAATTTTCTATTTGGTTAAAAAAAAAATACAAAAATTTAGTGGAATATCTTAATGCGAGACATCTAAAAATTTTTATTTCTTTGAGTGTCATATACTTTTATCATGAATGTCACGAAAATAGCCTCCGAAACTCGATTTCTTGTGGCGTAAGATTATTCAAAAAAAATTTAATTTCAGCCCACCTCAACATCATTTTCTAGCTCCATTCCTGGGCACTTCAGAGTTGTACGATGGTGAGCTTGCAGCAAGAATGAATGAAACGGGTAATGCTATGGATAATGCGGTGGAATTGAGGAAGAATCTTTCAATTGCTTATAACCGTGAAAGGCAGGCGAAGATCACTGGTGAGATATTGGAGAAAATTGCTGGAGCAAAGGCTCTTGTGTAGTTTCAATTGGTTTGGGCTCTTCACTATTGAATGATTTCAGTCTCCTTTTTGTTGAAACCGTTTATAATTCACTGAGATTATTTTCATTCTACCTTTGATCTTCCTCAATACCAGTGAGATGTTGGGAGTGATGCAGCAGAGACACTAATAGAGAATCAGTCTGGCTCTTCTTTTTTGGTTCGAATCTCTTATGCCATGTTCTTATTTTTAACTCAATGTAACTCATTCCTAATGTCTGATTGGAGAAATTATTGCTGGGAGAAAGCTAGTTGAGTTTGTATGTGTTACCAAGTTTATCGCCTCATAAATTTCTTCTACTGAAATGAAGTGATGTTGGTACCCAACTTTTAAGTACTATCGACCTAATTTACCTGCAATTTCTGACTTTTCTGCTTTCATATATTTGTTTCATCGCAGTTTATTTATGTTTGAATTATATATCTGAATGTTATTTATTCTTGTTCAAGTATTGCAGAGTGAAAGCAATAATCATTTCTCTTCTCATTGGCACACAAATCCAAGTGGGTAAAGCTACAGTGTGGAAAACCTTTAGTTAAAAATATTAGTCTGTGTGGATTTCTCACCTCATGAAAATTAACTGATAGAATTCAACTGAAAATCTGTTTCCTACCTAAAAATATATCTGTTCGGAATGATATTCTTCTTTCACCAGTCTTGATCCATCGATTAAGGCTTCTCAGATTAGTATCTGACAAGGGAAATAGAAAATTTTAACTTAATGTTCTACTTGGAAAGGAACCCTTCATCTTATTTTGGTGCGATAACAAGTCTTCCTTCAATCTCTTGGAATGTCCCACTAATTGACTACTACAGCTAGGGACGGGACTGATTCCAAGAGGTCTTTCTTTCTAGTTATGAATTGCTTCGTTTATTTAAGGATTGCATGTAATTTTTGTTGGATCTTGATCTTTTTATCATAGTGTCTGTTACAAGAAGCATGAGATTTGCAGTGTATATTCATCTAATAGAAGAGGATGATTTAACAAAGATATCAGCAATAGCCATCTGATATATGAGGACCCTTCAACAAAGATATCAAGAAAGGCGTTCTGACAGACATCGAGCATCTAGTTTTTTTTAGACTGCTGATTCTGTGGCGATAGCACGGCACAGGTCTGATCTTGCCCGCCACCACAATCGAACTGTGCTGAGTTCGGCCATAGGATGTCCCAACTCACTCGAACCCATATTAGAGAACTTGAGAATAACTATTTCTTCTCCATAGAGAATGCATTAGACAGGCATCAGCTTAATTAATGCTTGGTGGTTGAATTAGAGAGGCTTCTGTGGATTGTGGGCCATCAGCAGCCACTTGCACTACTTTATTTGAACAAGGAATCAAACATAGGTCCATGAATCTGGCCTTTCTATCACCGGATATTTCCAAGATTCATATGTTAGATTCCCTTTCTTCTATTTGAAGTAAACTAACAAGTTGAAAATGGCTTCAACACAACCGTGACTAATTAGATTTTCTTGTTTTTTGTCTCTCACTTTTTTTCAATATTGTGAATAGCCAAGTTCAATGAATGTCGGCCGCCCTCTGTTATTAGTACAATTTTGTCAAACAAAATCATAGGGACTCACTAAACGTGATTGTAATGCATGTTTACAATGTTTGTCTTTACATACGACCTCCCAAAATTGACATTTTAACTTTTCTTTCAATTTTTTTCATTTTTCATTTTAACCATATTAGGCCAGTCCATATCAGAGGAAAAGAAAGGGAATTTGAACAAGGCTAATGATGACAGTTGCAGAACTCTGAAAATGTGCCCACCATGATTTTATTAAGTTATCTCCATCTTTTACTGTTCTTAAAATTCTGCAAAGCAAGAATTAATAAAGCTTTTTTAATATAATAAAGTGGATTACTTAGAAAAATTAGTAAAGTTAGTGCATGAACATAAGGTGGCTGAAGCATTTGATTAATCTTTGATCATATTAGCAAGTCCAATGAGGTGATGGAAACAAGGTCTAAAAATAATAATTAAAGATTAAATTAATTATGCCTTTAATCACACCTGGCCTGCACTAATAAGCACTGCCATTGGGTTTGCTCATCTTTTGTAAAATTTCTCATAAGATAAACATTTTTAATTTAAAGTCCATGCACAGGAAACAACTGAGAATCATCTACAAAAACTTGATTTAACTTTTTAACCTTATGGGGCATGTTCGGTGCGAGTTCAATGGAAAAATCATAGAATTGCTTAGCCGACGGGATCAAAGATCTTATTGGCCAAAAACTTGACTTTACTAAACGAGCGAGAAAGAAAAGGACACGGGTTTTTTTTTCCAATTAAAAACGTGTTTTCTTCTTCCTTATTACTTTTCATTACTGATCCTTTTAGTGTGTCAACATGTTAAAGTGTTACTAATATAAATCATACCTCTCAGGGAATAATCCGGTGGTGCAAAGGATAAGAGTAAAGTTATCTCATGTCTTACTGGCAGTCGCAGTGTGAGAGTTCGATTCCTGAGACATGGAATTGGACTCCTTGTAGGCACAATGTACAGACAGCTCTTGTTCCCTGGCCTGTTGGAGCACATCCCGCAATTTACCTCCCTTATAAAGCTCTAGGGGTCGGGCGGTGAGGGCCCTCAAGGTTGGGGTTTAACCTTTTTTTTTTTTTTTTTTTTTTTTTTTATTTATTTTTCATTTTTGGTGAAGTAATCATGTAAGAAGAAGAATAAATTAATTTCCTTGTCCCCTAGTCTTTTTCAAATCTATGACTTATTTATGCCAGATAGATGCATTCTTTTCTGCTATTAATGAAATGATATAACTTTCCAAATTCCAGCTCATTAGCATTTCTACCTCATTTCTGATTCCAGACCAAACATCTCTCTTCTTTTTAATGCAGAAATTAAGGCAAAGTATTGCTCCAGTTTTTTATAATGTTTCTGTTGAGGATTGTTATGGCCTGGATTGATTTCAAGTCACTGATTTTTATCCCTTTCGGTGTTTCTCTGCAGAAAATCTAGCATTCTACAGACTAGAAGCAGTGTAAAGGAAGAGAACTGATTAGGATTTTCTTGATCCAGTGGCTAGGTTTTTTTTTTCCCCATATTTTCAAGTTTCAGAACTAAAAATCTTCATTCAGTTCTAGGTAATGAACAAAATGCTAAGGTTTATTTTTCAGAAAAACCTATTATGTGAATTTTTTTGGGATTCTGAGGAAGCTGTTAAATGAACTTGAATCTGATAAAAAGTGAATTCCTCTTGCTTTTCTTTGTTTCTGATGTTGTTTCTGAGGTTAGTGCTCGTTATGTGACAGCAGAAAAGGGGACCGGAATGTCATCGAGCGGGACCAAATATGGCTTATACAGTCCAGGAAGCACTGGCTGGTCATCAATGAGGAATGAAGAATTCCAAGAAGCAGATGTTTGGGGAGGGTTCAAGGAAAGAAATGAATTTGATTCCAGGATCAGTTCATTTCAAGAAGGAGCTTTCATTTCCAAAAGCCAGCCAACAGGATCCCGGACGATCCCGAGAGCCAACAAGAATCAGAATCCCAATTCCCACGAACCCAAAATTCTTCAAAACTCGGCCCCAGTCAACATTCCAGACTGGTCAAAGATTTATGGGACGGGATCAAAGGTTAACGGTCATGATTTTGCAGGAAGTCATCGAGAAATTGATGACGATGAAGGTGAAGGTGAAGATGAAGAAGATGACGGGGATATAACGCCCCCGCACGAATGGATTGCTAGAAAACTTGCAGGTAATCAAATATCTTCATTTTCTGTGTGTGAAGGCATTGGAAGGACTCTCAAAGGGAGAGATCTAAGCAGGGTAAGAAATGCTATCTTAACCAAAACTGGCTTTCTTGAATAAACAAGGATGGCCCCATATATATATTAGCAGTGTAATGAATCAGACATGATGATTTTACACACTATAAAATGGAGTTTCAATGCAGTTATGTTATCGTTTATGGAAGTTTGTGTTTTTGTAAATTAATCTCTCTTTTTTCTTCTTAGCAGATTGTTTGTGTGTGTATTTTGTTGAATTGTATAGTGGGCTGCTATAAAATTGTTGGCTTTCTTCTTTTCCATTTTTCTAGTACTCTTTGTTTAAAAGATTTATATTCCTGTTATTTTTCTACACTAATTTTGACTTTCCGCTATGATTAAAAGCAACATCCTGAAAATGATAGTCTACGTATGGATTGAGAATATAAGAGACGAGTTCAAGAACTCGAACTAACTTAAAATGATTGTCTATGTACGAATTTAGAATACAAGAAGTTGAGTTCTACATATAAATCAAGAAAACGAGAAGCCGAGTTCAAGAACTCGAATTAGCTTACTAGATTGGAAAAAGAACTAGCATCGCTCATGACGAATGAGATTTTTTATTTTCTTTAGTTATTAGTTTTGTACAACTTATTAGACAATACATGATTTCTGCATTTATTGAGGTTCTACCATTCAATTACTGGAGATAATTTTAATTTTTATTGCAAGATTTAATTAATGAACATTATTAATCAGTCGATTTCACCTAAGATTTTATAGTATAAAACGTTTGTCATTATCAAAGATTAAGAAGCATGGGATAGGAGTACTAAAACACGGCTAGCCCACAAAATTATTTAGAGAAAAATTGAAAGACAACCTAAGTGGGATCACCATAAAAAAGGTAAAAATATGTGGGAATTGAAAAGATGTTTCACCAACGTCACTTTTCAATGATAATATATTTGCTTTATATTTTAGTTGAGAACGAACCACAATAATTTAAGAACTCATACTTTTTATGCGAGATCGGCTTGGACAAGACGATATAAAAAAAGTGTGAGGTCTATTATTGTCTGACAAGCATCGTTCCAAATACCTTATAGTTTATTATTCTCGCACCATATATATAATGTATTTTACAATTTCATTGTATTATCATTGAATTAGTTGCACTTCTTGTACTCATTTAGTAAATTTTTTATATTCTCTTGGCGATTTTTCTTGTCTTGAGTTTTTCACGTAAATTTTGTGTTCTTATTCTTATTTTATATATTGTCTATTCTCGCTTTTGCGTAACAGTATGCATATATTTTTTTTACCATAAAATCTTCATATGTTGAATAAAAAAGTAGCAGCATATAATTGAAACTTTAAAGGTTAGGATACTTTCTTGAGTAATTTCCTCAAAATAAAATAGCTTTTGCAAAGACTCCAAATTTCAAATGGAAAATGCAATAGTAACATAACACATATAACGTTTGCTTTCTCTCCATGTTTCTCCATGTACCAAATTACAATTATGTAATTAACATCACATTATTGTAACCTAACTTAGGAACCTCAAGTCACATAGTTGAGTGGAAAAGTCATTTCAAACCCTTAAAGGGTACATTCTATTTTTCTCATTCCATCCTATATTTTCAAGCACCATGAATTATGTCGTCCTAGTTCTTAGCTCCTCATTTTCTTCATGCACTATCAAAGTTCCATGATCGTCTACCCTCTTTTTACACCTTTTATAGGCTTTAGATGACGACAAGACTAGGCTCAATGATGCTAGAAATCGACACCATTTTTTTCCCCTTCAAACTTTCCAACTCCTTAAGAGCTAATATTTTCAATTTCTCAATCTTTTCTTCCACTCCCTTATTATCTTTTCCTACTCCATTTTGCATTCCCTTTATTGTTCCAACATAGAGCCCATATTTCCTTAATTTCTCAATTTCGTCCTCGGCTCCACCCCCCAATATGGCTCCACAAGCGGCTCCACATGCATGCAGTTCACCTTCTTTTTTCTTGCAAACATATTCAATAATCCCCATATCGATATTTGAGTCATTAAGTTCCAATTCACGGTACAAGCCGTCCACCATCCCCTCTGAGCCGGCGAGCCGGGTTATTTCGATAATAACCCGTAGGATCTTATCCGGGTTGTGGTTTTGGGCCAGGTCCATGGACCTGGACAAAAGCTCCAGCCCAAATGGAACCATACCATCTCCTGTAAGAAGCTCAATACTGGGCTCAAATTCGTGTTGGATTTCGGGTTTGTAAATGGGCCTGCCCGTGATTGGCAGGTGCTCGTGAGCATGATACGCCCCGTGCATCAGATGAATAGCTGACGCCGCCGCCATAGCATGGCCGCGGTCATTGCCCATAAGCTCGCACGCCGCAATGCACAGTGCCGGCGCCGTCGTCCTTGGAGCGGCGAAAGTGAGGTAGTGCATAGGCTCAAAGACAGTCACCGGCGACCTAATTGGGATAGCCTTCTTCAAATAAGCTTCAATATCGGCTTCAATTGTAGCCCAGAAAGAGTGGTTTTGCTCCACAGAAACCACCGCCGCGCAGTGAACCACCGTCCGCCGGCTTCTGGTGTGGGTTAAAAGACTCGTTTTAGCCTTGAATTGAGAGAGCCCAGTTGCCATTTCTGCTTCTGGAGACAATAGTGAGATGAAATTCACATAAAATTTGCAATAAGAAAAATGTGGAGGCAAGAATTTGAAGTGGGCAAACAGGTTTCTGTCACAATTATAAGAGTAGGAAAATTTCGTGCTATTTATTTGGTTGTAGCTTAATTTTACTGATGGTAAATAAACTTTGTACTTAGTGTCATTTTGATCACTAAACTTTATTTTTGTTTCAGAATCATCACAACCGTACAAATTATTTCATTCATTCACCGATTCAATCTTATACGTTCGTGTGTCAAGTCATCCAATTGTTATCCTGCAAATTGGCACATTAAATCATCAAATATTTTTAGCTGAAAATCCTACATGCTCGTGTGCCAAGTCATCTAATTGTTAGGATTTTCAATTAAATCCGATGACTAGACACACGAAATCCTAGAATATTCGGTCAAAAATGAACGTCAAACTAAATCAATAATCTAATGAAACAATTGTAAAGTTCAATTAACGAGTTTGAAATAAATTAAAGTTTGATGACTACTGAGATACTAAATGTCAAGTTCAGTGGCCACCAGTATAATTAACTCAGGTCAATTTTTTAATGGTGCATGTTCCACGGGTGGTTCATAAAAGAAGTGGGGCCCACTTGGATCACAATAATGCTTTTGTTGATAAAGGATGAACTCGTGTAGCGAGCGGTATTTTTTCTTATTTAAATAAAAAAAAAATTGATAAAAATCTAAATTAACGAATAATTTTAACTAAATATTTCATAAATTCGTAGTTTTTTTTTTTTTTCTTTTATCAACTTTTGAGTCCTGTCCCATGAATATGATATCTTTTTAGTGATCGATATGGAATATATGACAAAGGTGAAGTATTTCTATTAATTGGCCAAATTTGGACATTTGAGCCACATTTTTTTTTAAAAAAAATACATTTTTAAACAGTGATTTGACATCATTTCAACCACTCATTTTTCAATAAAATAACATTACACGCAAATCCAGAACTTTTCTTTATTTTTAAATCATACATTTTCCATCAATACACTATTCAAAAATGCATTCTTAGAAATATAGTGTGGCTCAAACAAGGGCTTAATTGCTTCAATTGATATACTAAGAATTTGTTTGGGTGTGATTTTGATAATTGATTTTTTGATCGTTAGGAGAAAAGTGAAGTCCATTTATAAGAGAAGAAGTCAAATATGATAATTAAAATAGTGAAATAACGGTAAAAAATCAATCTTTTAGGGGGGGGATCACTCCCAAATAGGTTCTAAATTCTTGTTTGGTACAATTTTCCTTAAAACTCATTTTAAACCACATATTTTCTCATTAAAATAAGTTTGCATGTTGACCCATAATTTTTCTCTACTTTTTGACTATACATTCTCTTAAAAAGTAAAACCAAATTTCTCAAAATTTATTTTCAAAAAAATCTACGCCAAATAGACTTTAAAAATCTTTTTTTAATTCAAAACAAACAAGGTCTTACATTTTTTTTTATTCCTTTTTTCTATAATTCTCAAATCTATGCATTGTCAACATTCAGGCATTTTTTTTCTCTTCTAGTATAATAATTATCAAATTAATACACTGTCAAAAGTTAGGCAGTGGTTTACTTTGTTGCGGAGGTCAGCTATTCTATTCAATTTGTTTCGAAATCACAAATTTAAAGTTACATGTTAGTGCCGATTTTTTTATTCATTATTTTGATAAATAATTTATCATCCGTAGACGTTGATAGAATCCATCCATTTAATAGGACATTAAGATAGCATAGTCTTATAAGGGAAAAGTTCATAATTCAAGGGTATTCTTTGTCATTCAAGAATGAGGTAGATTGTTTAAAAATTCAAAAATCAGGTATGTATTTAATTAATTAAAAATAATGATATCACAGAAATATCATTATAGGTCACATTTTATTTATTGATCACAAATCGTCAAATTAATTAGTCAAATATTATTTTGAGGTCACAAATCAAAAGTTTTATAGATCAAAAATCGTCAAATTAATTAGTCACATTATTTCGAGATCACAAATCAAAAGTTTTATAGGTCGCAATTTATTTCTTTTATCACAGATCTAAAAATTTATAGGTCAAAAATTATTTCAAGATCACATTTATTAGTCATAGATTATCAAATTTTTAGGTCACATGGTCACAAATAATTAAATGGTTGGTCACGTACGTCAAATGGTGGTCACAGACCACCACACCAACACTATCGCACCGCTACTGCCATCACGGTGGTCACAGATTACCAAATTTTTAGGTCACGTGGTCACAGATAACTAAATGGTTGGTCACATATGATCATAGACCACTACCACCAATATTATCATCGCATTGCCACTGCTATCATGACCACTTGCAACCACCCTCACCCCATCACTGACGCCAACAAAAATCAGGACCATCGCTGGAAACCACCACAGTAACCAGATTCAACAAAAATCACCCCAGCCGTTAGATTCACCACCGTATGAAAATACTCAAGGCTCCTCTATGAAGCGATATGATTTATTGTAGCGAGAGAGTGATAACATTCTTGGTATTGAAAGTGAGGAGGTGACGAGAAGATCGAAACAATGATCAACTATGACTTGGGGAGTGGAAATAAAACTTATTTTTCAGAAATAAGTATTTATTGAATTTTAAAGTTACTTATTTTATAAGTTGAGTTGATAGCATGATTTTTTAGAATAAAACGAATTTTATTATCAAATGTTTTTAAAAGTTAAATTCAGTTCAGTTAAATTATTTCATTGACATATTATTTCAATATTAAACATTTCAGCATATTTAAACTTATTATTTAAAACCGCCGAAAAGTACCCAGGTGATTTTACCCTTGTCTACACTGGTGTGAATGTGTTTCCATAGTGTGTGATCAGTTATGGTAATTTTACCCGCTCTACACTATTGTGAATATGTTTCCATAATATATGACCAAATTATCAGATGTTTTCGGTAGGGATGTCCATTGGACCGAACCGACTCGACTCGTGAAAAAAAGGCTCGTGGGCGGCTCGGGCTCGTGATGTAGATGAGCCGCTCGTGGGCGGCTCGTTTGGATGAGCCACGAGCCTGTTCAGTGACCGTTTCAATGACCAAACGGTCACTGAACTTTTTTTTTTCTTCGCTCCCCTAATTTTTTTACTATAAATACCCCCTTCCCCCAAATTTTTTTTTTCATATCAATCTCTTCCAAGATTACAACTCTCTCAAGTCTCAACTCTCTTTTATTATATCAATTATCGAGTTTTTACTCTCTTGTGCTGCAAAATATACAATATCAATTCAATTTTTTCAACTTATTAGTTACAATTTCAATTCATCCAATTCTCAATTCTCACAATCTCACTACATTTATATTCATCTAGTCAAGATTTCATCATAAACAATCACAAAGATGGATCAACATTCATTTGTTGAGAGCTTGTTCGATACAGGATGTGAGCAATTGCCACATCATGGAGAATTGCCTAGTACGCTGCAAAGTCAGTTTCCAAATGAATTTGTCAGTCTAAATGACATACCGATACCTGAAGATGTTCACATTCACGGTCAGGGAAGCAACATTCCAATTGATTTGGATGTTATTAACGTTCCCGAAGCGGAACATGAAGATGAAAATCAGCAATTAAATATCCCATATGCGAGGGGAAAGCGAGAGGCCAAAAAACAAGCAAAATGTTGGGATTACTTTAAGTTGATTTCAACGGGAAAAGTCGTTGATGGCCTTGCAAAATCTAAAGCAGTATGTAAATACTGCCAACAAAGATTGGCATGGCAAAAAGGAATTGGTACCACTCATCTCAACCGCCACTACAAATCATGTACAGCCAGACATTGACTTCTTCCAGCTGGTCAAACACAATTACAATTTGGCAGTCCAGGCGTCGGTTCTACAACTTCACCCCTATCCACGTGGGTGTATTCGGAGGACGAGACTCGAACTGGAATGGTGAAATTTGTTACCGCCACTGAGTTGCCTCTGGCTATTGCAGACAACCAACACTTCGTCTCGTTCGTGAAAGAAAATCTACAACCGAGGTACGTTGGGGTAAGTCGAAACATTCTTCGTGCCGATACAATAAATTATTTCAATAATTCAAAACAACAATTAATTATGGATTTACAAAAATATGGGGGTATTATATCCTTAACTTCTGATATATGGGAAGGGGTTAATAAAAGAGCATATATAGTTGCAACCGCACACTATATAGACCCACTTTGGTGCATGCATGAGAAAATTATTGCTTTTAGAATTATTGAATTTCCTCCCAATGCTAATAAAATATATAATGCTATTATCAGTATTGTTAGAGAATATCATTGTGAGAGTAAAATTCGATCTTTTACTTTTGATAATACTAGCGTTAATAAGGTAGTCGTCGATAAATTGTGTAGGACACTTCAACCTGATTTTGATGGGTATTTGTTTCATATCATTGTGTGTGTAATATCTTGAATTTAATTGTGTAAGATGGTTTAAAACATATAAAGGATGAATTTCAAAGGATTAGGAATGCATTAGTTTATATTACGATCTCTCCTAGTAGAAACAAGCATTTGAAGATTTTTGTGCCGAATTAGGGGTGATGACTGCTAAAACATTTGTTAGCGACGTAGGTCATAGATGGAACTCCACATACTTGCTATTAAAATCATGTGAAGGTTTCGGAAATTTAATAACAGACTTTTATAATAATAGACATGTTAGAAGTGATGATGATTGTATGTTAAATGAATCCGATTGGATTTTAGTTTTGAAAGTTAAACGATTTTTGACATCTTTTTATGAGATTACAAAGATTTTATTCGGAGTTTATTATCCCACAAGTTGTATGGTGCTTGAACGCCTTTATATAATTGCAAGAACATTTCATAAATATAAAAATGATCCTGCTTTTAGTGAAATTTTAATTGCTATAGAATTAAAGTTTAGAAAATATTGGAAAGAACTGCCTATATTATTTCCTTTAGCATGCGCAATGGACCCCTGATATAATATTTCGGGAACTAAATACGTAATTGATCAAATCAATAAAGTTTTAATACTTGATACACCTATCACCTATAAGAATTTAGAATAAACATTATGTGGAATGTATGATTTATATGCGGAAAGAATGGTTGCAAATGTTAGTCAGGTACCCTCTACTGCACCTACTCCTTCTGCTGAAACTGAAGAAGATGTTGCTGAAATAATGAATTTATTTTAGAGCATTAATACATTTAGATATGATGCAACTGCAATGTGTTCATCTAATGCCATGTCGTCTACATCTGCATCTCATCAAATATCGACCGAAACTCAAAATGCGATGCCTGCCGAATTAATTGATTATTTCAATCATAATATGCCAACAGACAGAACAATTAAAAAAATTTCAAAAGAATTAATTGAATTCTAGCGAAAATATGAAAGACGTTGGTCAATTGTTTCTGCAATTGCGAAAGATCTATTGACACCTCCGATTAGCACTGTTGCTTCGGAGTCTACTTTTAGTGCAGGTAAAAGGGTTTTGACTGATGTCAGGAGCTGACTGAAAGAAGATGTTTTGGAAGTGTTAATGTGTGTGAAGGATTGGCAGGACGCTCATTTTCGACTACAAGATAAATACGCTGAAATTGCATGTCGTCAGGTAAGTGATATTTGATTTAATTATATTAATCAAATTTTTTATTTATTTTTTAATCGTTAAATTTAATTTTCTTTAAAAAATTGTACACGTTACAACAAGTTGTTCGTGTACAATTTTTAACTCCACCTACTTAAAATTGATATAGCCGGTCCCAAGCCCGGATAAAGAAGGAGGGTTTATATTTTATTAAATTTAAAAAGAAATCAAAAAAATATATTTTTTGTAAATGTATTTCAAAAAATAATTCGTTTTCATTATATAAATATTTTATACTTTATAAAAAGTATTACAAATTACAATATGATATAAATAAAAAAA
>NW_019258717.1:30784-68663 GCF_002742605.1 Olea europaea var. sylvestris
AAAGTTGTTGGAATTGGATCAGTTGAACTAAAATTCACTTCGGGAAAGAATCTGACTTTGGCAGAAGTTCTCCATGTGCCTGGAATGACCAAGAACCTAATTACTGGGAATCGCCTTAACAAGGTAGATTTTAAGCTTGTAATTGAGTCTGATAGCCTTATAGTATCTAAGAATAATGTATTTGTCGGAAAAGGTTACTTATGTAATGGTATGTTCAAAATGAATCTAATAAATGATAACTTTGCTTATACTGTTGATTCTTTACCATTATGGCATACTAGATTAGGCCACATAAATTATAAATCCATTAAGAACATACATAATTTAGAAATTATTCCTAAATGTAAGTTTGATGATGTTAACAAATGTGATATATGTGTTCAAGGTAAAATAACGTGTAAACCACATAAATCTATTATGCGAACATCTGAATTACGTGGTCCTATACATTCTGATTTGGCTGATTTGCATAGTAAAGTTTCACGTGGAGGGAACAAGTACTTTGTGACTTTTATAGATGATTTTTCGAAATATGCTTATGTATACTTACTAGAAAGTAAAGATGAAGTTTTAAGCAAATTTCTTATTTATAAAGTAGTAGTGGAAAATCAATTAAACCGAAAAATTAAAGTCCTACGTTCTGATAGAGGAGGTGAATACCAAGTAGCAAAATTAGCAAAATTCTGTGAAACTAATGGTATAGTTCACGAGTTTACTCCACCATATTCACCAGAATCAAATGGAGTAGCAGAAAGGAAAAATAGGACTTTGGTTGAAATGGTGAATTGCATGCTTATTAGTTCTGGTTTACCTGATCAATGGTGGGGTGAAGCAATCTTAAGTGCATGTTATACTCTAAATAGGATTCCTATGAAGAAGATTAACAAAACTCCATATGAGTTGTGGTTCAACCGGAAACCTAATATTAGCCGTCTCAAGCTGTGGGGATGTCTCGCATATGTGAGAAAACCAAATCCAGAGATTACTAAATTAGGAAGTAAAACTTATAAATGTGTATTCATAGGTTATGCAAAAAACAGTACTGCTTATAGGTTTCTGAAGTTAGAATCCAATGATGTTATCGAATCAATTGATGCTGAATTTTTTGAAAATATATACAAGTCTTCAACTATACAAACTGAAAATAATACTACTTCTTGTTCTTCTAAGAGAATTCATGAAGAATCTCTTGATGATACTTCTATTGAACCACAATCAGAAATAGAACCTAGAAGGAGTAAGAGACAAAGGAAAGAAAAATCTTTCGGATTTGAATTTGTGACTTATTTGCTAGAAGGTGATGTAAATAATATTACACATCAGACTAAGCTAATCCTTAATGATGATAGTGATCCTGTCACATATTCAGAAGCTATTTCCTCTCGAGGTGCTGTACTTTGGAAAGAAGCAATCAATGATGAAATGAGATCCATTATGTCAAATCAAACATGGAAACTGGTTGATTTACCTCGTGGTTCTAAACTAATATGTTGTAAATGGATTTTCAAGAGGAAATTAAATGCAGATGGCTCTATAAATAAGTATAAAGCTCGATTAGTAGCTAAAGGTTTTAAACAACGTCATGGCATAGATTATTTTGATACTTATGCTCCCGTAGCAAGGATATCTTCCATCCGCGTGTTGCTATCTCTCGCTTCAACTCACAATTTAGTTGTCCATCAAATGAATGTAAAAACGGCTTTTCTAAATGGTAATTTGGAGGAAGAAGTATTTATGGAGCAACCCGAGAGTTTTGTTTTACCTGGACAAGAAAAGAAGGTTTGTAAACTAGTTAAGTCTCTTTATGGTTTAAAACAAGCCCCTATGCAATGGCATGAAAAGTTCAATAAAGTAATGTTGTCTAACGGTTTCAAAGTTGATGAAGCAGATAAATGTATCTATTCTACATGTAGAAATGGTGCATGTACTCTTATTTGCTTGTATGTAGATGACATGCTTATTTTTTGTCCTA
The DNA here is from genome assembly GCF_002742605.1 of Olea europaea var. sylvestris. Taxonomy (NCBI): domain Eukaryota; kingdom Viridiplantae; phylum Streptophyta; class Magnoliopsida; order Lamiales; family Oleaceae; genus Olea; species Olea europaea. Next base: position 32,757 of record NW_019258717.1, read on the forward strand.
ACTTAGAAAGTGTTAAGGAGACCAAACAATTGCTAGAATCTAACTTCGATATGAAGGATTTAGGCGAAGCAAATGTGATCTTAGGGATTAAAATAATAAGAAAAGAAGGATGCATATCGCTGAATCAATCTCATTATATTGAAAATATCCTTAAAAGACATGGTCATATGAGTCATAAACCCGCATCAACTTCGATAGATCCTAGTATTAAGTTAATGAAAAATACTGGTAGATCTTATGACCAACTACAATATGCAAGTGTGATTGGAAGTCTTATGTATGCTATGCATTGCACAAGACCAAATATTGCATATACAGTTGGCATATTGTGTCGATTCACTAGTAATCCAGAAAAAGAACATTGGAATGCGGTTTCAAGAATCCTAAGATACTTGAAAGGAACTATTGATTATCGATTATATTATCGTGGATTTCTCGCTATACTTGAAGGATACAATGATGCAAGTTGGAACAACATAGAATCGGATTCTAAATCCACAACAGGTTGGATTTTTACTTTAGGAGGTGCAACTGTTTCTTGGTGTTCTAAGAAACAAACATGCGTCTCAGATTCGACTATGTTGGTAGAATTTATTGATTTGGCTGATGCAAGTAAAGAAGCTGAATGGCTTAGAAATTTGCTAATAGATATCCCGTTTTGGGAGAAACCATCTCCAGCTATGATGATCTATTATGATAGTAAAGTTACTTTGTATTCGATAGCAAACAAGACTTACAATGGTAAGCAACGACATCTCAGTCTTGGACATCAGTCTCTTCGAGGATTACTTAAGCAATGAGTAATCATCGTTGAATATGTAGAATCGAAGAATAACCTAGCAGATCCTTTGACAAAAGGATTGGCTAGAGAGATGATTGCGAAAACATCGAAAGGAATGGGATTGAGGTCTACGTAACTTCAGTTAGCTTTAATGGGAACCCTACTTATGTTTTGAAATATAAACAAAGTTCAAAGGGTACAAACAAGTTAAAGTCTAACTTAGACGAGACGCTAGAGTATTAGTTCAAACTCATTCATAAAATCTCTAGTGTATGTATTCTGCAAGGTTGAGGATGGATTTAACTCCTTAATAAGTTCTATTGAGAGAGAAAGTAACTCGCAAAATTACTTTATAAAGAACTTACCTATGTGAGTGAGAAAGTCAGGCCGTTTTCTATGAGATTTAGACCGTCTCCAAAGCACTCATGAAATTTGGGATATACGCAAGGCCATTAATGCGTTGGTATAAAAGAGACACTCCTTTTTATCGGAATAGTATGTGTAATGACTCCGACTAGTCATGATAGGGTCCTTGGTTCAAGATTCGTTCACCATAGCACCTTGACAAAACTTTGAGTTGTTTACATTAAGTGAAAGTTCAAAGTCAAAAGCTACTTTCATTTATGTACGATTTCTACGATGATGCCTTTTATCGCAGAATTACTTTATAAAGAACTTACCTATGTGAGTGAGAAAGTCAGGCCGTTTTCTATGAGATTTAGACCGTCTCTAAAGCACTCATGAAATTCGGGATATACGCAAGGCCATTAATGCGTTGGTATAAAAGAGACACTCCTTTTTATCGGAATAGTATGTGTAATGACTCCGGCTAGTCATGATAGGGTCATTGGTTCAAGATCTGTTCACCATAGCACCTTGACAAAACTTTGAGTTGTTTACACTAAGTGAAAGTTCAAAGTCAAAAGCTACTTTCATTTATGTACGATTTCCTACGATGGTGCATTTTGTGTGTGTTTGCATGAATTACGGTGGCTTGAGAAGGGTACGTACGCAATCAATTTTTGTGATGCAGCCGCTTCATCTTTTCTTAATCAAAATTTTGAAAAATAGGGAGGATATGTTAGATATTTTTCATCATTTTGCATTGTATTTATTTATTTTTATTTTTATTGCGAATGATTTGTCACACCGACTAATGTTTGCAGCTGTTACTAGAGAATTTTATTTTCAAAAGTCTTTGAATAGGTGCATCTTTTTGTTTGACAGTTACTTCCAACAGATGTGTTCTTCATTTCAAGTGACACACATATTCAAACGGTTGCCTCAATTTCTATAAATTCTGGGCGAATTCTCGTTTGTAAAACACATTAAAAAATAAATACATGCAAAATGATGAAAAATATCTAACAGATGTTTGTCCATGGTTGAGATTGTCTAGGTATGGATTAACCATTTGTAGTGGTGTGCCATTATGGGCATCATTGTGGAGGCCGAATTTTGCACAAGTTCTGTTAGATTCTTAGTTGCTAATTTTGGTCGAAATTAGATTTTGGTTGATGTTTGTTCATGGTTGAGGTCGTCTAGGTATGGATTTACCACTTGCAGTGGTGCACGATCATGGGCTTCTGCTTGGAGGTTGGAGTTTCCATTTTGTTCTTGGTTGTTGATTTTGGCCGAACTCTATTGCAGCTTGGATCAATTGTCACTTTAATGTTTTGCTTGGTTATTATGTTATATTGGTCGTCGGTTATTTGCTTTAGTCATTGGTGGTTTGCTTGTTTGCAGTTCTGTAAATGATGGTTGTGGTAGTGCAATAGTGGTGGTTATGGTGGAGTTTTGGTTGTTGGTGGTGGTTTTCTTATTTAATGAGCTGTACTGGTGTTGACAGTGACGATGGTGGTGGTGATGGTGCTGGATTTGAGTTGAATTAGGGTTGTATAAAGAGGGTTTGTGACCAAGGTTAGAGGTTCATTGTGCATAAGTCATGGATAAATTTCCACAGGCCGCAGATCTAAGAAGGTTGGATTGGATTGGATCGGACCGTGGTTGTATAAAGAGGTTTGTGACCAATTATTGAGGTCATTAGCGTCGATGGTGGTGATAGATCACGTGTCACATGTCATTGTCCATAGGTTACGTATCAAAATTAACTGGTCATAGATCCCATGTCACTTGTAAATAAAAGGTCACAGATTCAAGTTCACGGATCACAGTTTATATATTATAGGTCATAGATTATAGTTCAAAGGTCACAAGTCATATTACATAGGCTCTCAAGAAGCAACTTGCTACTAAGGTTCTCCATTGTTATCAAAAAAAAATTCCTGCTTATGAATTCATCCATGTAATATGTTTTTGTTAGGTTTTCGACTTTCACTGGTGCAATGCAGTGCCTATGGTTTCATTGCTGGTAGTACATATAGTCCTGGTAAGGTGGTGTACATTTGGTTCCAGTGTTGGGAACGGTGGTGAGTGACCAAATATATCTTCATTGTGACTGCTCGACGCTTGTGACTAGATTTGTGTTAACTGTGACACTTGTGACTTGGTTACATATAGTTACAAATTAGATTACCATGGTCATAAACAATCACACCGAAGATAAATTTGGTCATAAGCACATAAAATCACAGCTTATACGTTACGGGTCACAAATTGCGGTTAAGGTCACATTTCACTAGTCACAAGTTTGAGTTCACAAGTTACAACCATTTCATATAAGTCACAAATAAGTATAAACGAGACACGGATCAATATTAACAGGTGACATGTCATTTTGTAGAAGTCACGGATCAAATTTATAGGTTACATTTTATGTTACGAGCCACGGGTAACAAATCACAGGTTAAAAATCATATTTTATATGTCACAATGTACACAGATCACAGGTTATTGCCTAGAAGAAGAAAAAGGATTTGTGAATTTAATATATTTAATTACAAAAATATTTTTTTGATTAATTATTTCACAATAAAATTTAATAGTATTTGATTTTTGAAATTTCAAACTTTATTTCTTAATTTTGAAATTGGTCATATGCATATTTGTCCCACTTGATTAGGTCACAGATTCAATAGAACTGATCAATATGTGCATAGGTAAGAGATCTAATGCAACTGGTCACAGATAATTGCTAAAAAAGAAGAGAGAAAGAAAAAAGTTAGTCGGCGGAAAGGTGAGTGGTCTCCAAAATAGTCGTCGGGACGGTCGGAGAGGTTGCTAGAATATTCGTCAAAACGAGATAAGTCGTTGAAGCCGTCGCCGAGAAGCCACCGAAATTGTCCCTGGAGCCGTCGCAGGAGGTGAGGTGGGATGAAGAGAGAGAGAGAGAGAGACAAGGGTTTGATATGATGGGTGGATGGGTTGGAGGTGAGGGAGGATAAGTAGATTAATTATACTATATTATAATTAAATATTTAATAAATTTAATTATCACCTTATTTTGGAACTATTTTTAGAAGTTTGTTAGTTTTGAAATGTAATCTTCTAAATGAAGGATTTATGTGATTTTCCCTTAAATTCATTCCCAATCCAAGCCCAATGTTCAATTATTTAAATTTAAATAGTTCATTTATAATCAAATTAGTTTATTACATTAGAAATAATTTTTATTAATTAAAGTAAAGATAAATAACTTATTGTAACATGTCATATGTTTGACTTAGCTTAAAAGTAATTAATTTTTTCTAACGTATTTTTCATATATTGATTATTTATACTTATGAGTTAAAAATTTATTTATTTCAATCACAAAATGGATGCTATTATCAAAATAAGTAATATGCTTTACATTTACTTTTATCAGTTAAAAATATATTTGTTAGAATTTTGTCATAAATGTTTAAAAATATATTTTGACCCATTTTGTCATTAGCATCAACAATGTAACTTTTTAAACTAAATCTAGAGTAGCAAAGAGCATTTATGAAAAAAAATTCAATTTTCAACCCACCCTAACATATCTTTCTGGCTCCGCCCCACCACGTCACAGAAAGACGAGGAAAATAAACTAATTTCACCTAATCATTTGTTGATTTAAAAATCACTCCCTTTTGCGCTTTAATTATCCCAGCTATCCGACTTGAGTGTGACAATAATGTCGTTCCCACATGTTTGTTAAGATGAACTAACGTTAAAATATTTAGAAAAAAAATTGATTATGATTCTGAACATGTTCTAATCAAAAGTTGTTCAAAAACAATGGTAAAACTAGCAAAAAGATTTATGTTCACAAAAAATTTACGGCTGCAAAAAATAAAATAAAAATAATAATAAATAAATAAATGAAAATAACTTTTTAGCCATGTTTATAATTTATCATTAATATGTGTGTGTGTGTGTGTGTGTAGAGTTTTCAATCACCATCGAGTATATCTAGCTCCAATTTAATAGCAATTTTCTACCCCAAAATATTGATTTTTTAACCTTTATTTCTCTATTACAACCATTATCTTTTACTTCTTCACTCATTAGTAGGACCCACTTCTCTAACGTCAAAAAATCAATCTTTATAATCACTTTCTAACAAGGCCTTATTTGACAAATAGTTGAACCCTAACCAGAGAGAACTTTTTAAAACAAGAAAACGAAATTCTTGATAATTTTATTTTTCATTTATTAGTGGGAAATAAAAGGTGTACGAAAATAAATACGTTGATATGATAGTTTGCATAGTCAGAATAAAAGCAATATTTTAAAGCAAAAAGAATGCAAGACATGATGGCGCAGGAAGAGAGATTTCAAAATACAAAAAAATTGAATTTTCTTTAATCAATGAAGAGTGAAGAGACGTCCATTCATAAATTTCTATTGCAACTCTTCTACCAGACAAAACCCATAAATGTAAGTTTAAATTTTGAAAAAATAATAATAAAAAACAAAAAATAAAAAAATGAAGAAGAAGAAGAAGAAGAAAGAAAGAATCATTAAAATTAAGTTAAGACCTCAGAAAACCATGCGTATCAGAACAAACCTCTCTAATATACAGAACTTGGGCTGATAAAAAATGAAAAACTGACAAGTTTAAATTGCATTTTCCTTCATTCAAGTAAAGCACCACACATGCTACCTAATTTTGCACACAATGTTTTACTACTGATAAACTACAACTTATCGATCAAGATCCCAATCCTGCAAACAAAATAAGGTCAAAAACACAAGTTTTCTGATCAAACTTTCATCTTTCGTTTCTATGTGATCATCGATAACTAAAAAACACAGTAATCTCCGTCAATATACTTAATGACTTTAGTAATGCACCTTTAAGATTCATTCTACAGTAAATGAAGACCATTACTTCTCTTACCTGACAAAGCAGCAACTTGCATTTTTGACACCAAAAAATGTGAAATAGAGAATCCAGCATTCAGTTCACAAAGGTGGATCATCCTTGGATGAGTTACTCATTTGTTCTTCCTCTTGGGTAACCGGATCAAGTCGCATCCTCTTTGCAGCACGTTGCATGTCAGATTCCAATACTGACTCACTGCCAATGCCAACATCATTGAGCATAATATCATCATCATCATGGGAAGATTGTGGTGAATTCTTCAAAGAATGTGCGAGGGGGTCCACGTGATCATTTGGGTCGAGCATCTGAGTTGGGCTTTCAGAGTCCGAAACATCCAACAAAATCTCACCAGAAGCAGAGGCTGGGCAATCAGCAAAGCACTCACGACCCATACCATCACTCAGAAACTCATTTCCTTGATGATAAAATTCCTGTAGATTATTTGAGAGAGAGGTGATTGAATGCACATTATCATTGTGCTCACTTGTCTGATCATGGCAACGAGATTCTGCAACATTTATCATTTTGCCAGAAGCTGAGCCAAAGAACTCAGATAAGTGCTCTACATTTTTGGGCGATACACATCTTGGCTCCTGTATTTTATTGTCTAATTCATCATCCTTCACTTCCAATAAATTATCAGAATCACAAACCGAATCTGCCGGAGATGAATCAGAATCCTCTAACGCAGCTTGGGGAACAGATTCTACTCTAAAATCTCCACACGAGTAAGGAAAGAGAGATGCTTCTGCTGTGATATCTAGATGTTGGTGATAGGCAATTTCTGTTTGTGTTGTATAGACAAAGTTCCCATTAGCTTCCACGTCTTCCTGTCAAAAACCATACGACAATGAGAAAAGTTTAGCTAGTTAAAAATACATAAAAAATTAAATAAATAAGAACAACATTATTCTTAGTTTTGGCATTTATCAAGCAAAATCAACATAAGGAAAACATTTTTGAGTTAATGATACACGTCTTCTAAAGCTAAAGCAATCTCAATTTAGTCCCTCGCACTCCATTTCAATAAAGCTCCTAGAGTTTCAAACTGTTCAGAATGCAGCCCAAACCTAGCAATTCATCATATCAGACAAATAAATTACATGGCACAGGCGAACCATTAAACAAGAACAAATCACTAAAATGCTAATAATTCTAATCCAACCAACACCGAATTGTCAGATTAGAGCTCCAGTTTTTTGTTCCTCCAAAACTGGAACAATATAGATAAAATCCCCTTTCAAACCAACGCACAATAGTTGAAACCTCAATTTACGTCAAAAGGCTTCACAATTTTTTCTGGCAAAGTGGTTGGAATGAAGTTGAATCAAGACTTGCTGAAGTGAAGTTTAGAGGCAGAAAAATTTCGTGCAAGGAGGAAAAATGAGGCAGTGTGAAGGTGAGGTGGGAACTGAAGAGGGATGGGACGACATTATCACAACTGTATACAAATTGAGAAGAAAGAAAGGTCCCAACCAACCTTTTTAAACACAACCAGTTTAGGAATCAACAAACTACATAAGGAAATAAGATCTAGTTGTCTTGAATTGCAAAAAAAACAAAAAACAATAAATAAATAAATAAAACACTAGTTAATTTAATTATATTTGTGCCTCAAATGGACTTTTAAACAGCATCAAGATCAGCTTAGGAAAGTATAGTTATCCGCCAGGAGAGAGAGATTGAACAAAAAGCTGGTGAGTAAAAATCTCATTAATATTTCAATGAAACAATTCTTTTTAATCACCGTGGGTGTCCAGACCAGTTTACGCGCACCTCGACTAATCTCACGAGGCCCTGAAGTTTACAGTCTATTGACCATTAAAGAGTAAACCCAAAGCCTGACCACCTCATTAATATTTGAATGAAACTAGCCCTAAGAAATTTTTACTCACTCCTAAAAAGCTAGTTTTAGACCTAAATGTCAATATTCGAATATTTATTGGAAGAACCCAGTGTAACCTCAAATGGAACATGATCTGACTCTCTGTTCTTTATGTGCATGTAGGGAAAGACGAGCAGAGGAGCCAATTACCCTAACATTGTGGTTTTAGCCAAACATAATCTGTCTCTCCTCTCTCTAAGGATGATGTCCAAAGAAGTTTGTTTCATGTATCTAACTTAGAAATAGTTCTGGTGACAATATTTGAAATTGAAATCTAGACGAGTCAAATACTTTGTATTCCAATATAGGCATGTAAGTTTAACTTTTCCCAACATTAAATGGTTGGTAAACTCACACTGACTGGATTTTTAACTGTCCATATGCTTGCAGTGGAAAGTAAGATCATTTATAAATGTGTATCTACGTAAACATAAATCCAACTTCCCATTCATTTTACCTTCTAAACCTATATTCCAGGTTCATAAATCAAAAGTGCACAGACACAATTATGTTTATCTATGCCTATATACATATAAATCTATATGTTACCTGTTTGTGTAATTGATACTACCTTTGTGAGTCCTGTTCTGTCCTGACTACCATATTACAATGAAATAAAAGCATTTCTTCACCAAGGCCACAACCCACACCATACAGAAGGAATAGAGGAAACTGACCCAAAAAGAAAAAGAGGGATAATAATTCTTTTCTAAAGAGGAGAAACTATTGAAATGGTCAAAGAAGCAAACAATATTTCTAATTTAAATTCATATTCTAACATTGATAATTGTTTCAAGTACTTGCAAGTAAAGTGATAATGTTTTTATTACCTGAATTGGAGAAATAGGTCTCTCAAGCTCGTTGAGAGATGATCGCTGCTCAAAGGTTTGACAACGTCCATCAATAAATGATCCCGAAGCAGATCCCGGCTCAAAAAACTCCCTTAAAACCAATCCTGTATTGCTGGGGCATTGAGCACTCCTCGAAGACGAAGTCTGCAATAAAGTAATCTCAACTCCAGAGCCAACTAGTGAACTGCCATGACAATCCTGCGTAGGATCAGATTTTTCTGAAACAAGCTGCGCAGCATTTCCATATTCATTAGTTGTCTTGGTACCATTAGAATAATTATGCATGTCACCGCCAACAGATGGAGAGCATCCTCCAGATTGATTCTCAGATAGGTCATAAATTAATCTCTCAATATGTGCTCTCTTGATGGAAGCTTCACCAGGGGGAAACCAATCTGCCGTAAGCTGAAAGATAAATTATGTCACTTGCACATAAAGATTCATGACACGTGCTTTAGTTTGTAGAAGAAACCTTAAGTAGAGAAGGTTTTCAAATTTCTAGCAATAATCAGAATGCAGATTACACCCCTACCAAGAAAACATTAACATGGATAAGACAACACCCATGATTAATAATATTAATTTTGTTTGTTTGGTAATTTATAGAGTAAAAATAATAATATAGGACTTATTGCACCAGTTTTGTTAATTCTTTCCAGTGTAAAGTGAAAAAGTTATACCTTCCCTAGAGGAAATACCTCACAGCTCTTTCACTTGCAAAAAACTATTTTAGTTTTTTCTGTTACACCAAACTATAAACTATACATTCAGAAACGGCAGATACGTATGTTCTTCTATTTTCAATTGAAATCATGGATCATTTGGTAATTTGATGGCTAAAAAGGCCTGATTTTGAGAAAACGGCGATAGCTTTATGGATACAAGAGGTGAATTGCTTTGTTGTTGATAAGAAGGCACACAAATTTTTTAATAAATGGTTGAAAGCCCAATTGTTTATCGAACGGTTAAACAGCTCAAAAGTTTTAGAGGGTAAAAGCACAATGGTTTAATCAAATGGGAAACAAGAATTTTAATAAGAAAAAAATGTGTCTTGCTGTTCAAAAAGAAAAAGCTAGGGTTTGTCAAGTAAAAATAAAAGAAAGATGGAGTTTCAGATTTGTTTTCTTGGGCCTACACTGATGACAGATCCCATGACATCCAACACCTTTTGCCAGATTTGCTGCCAACTCAAGAAGCTGATGAAACAAAGCCGGGGTTTGAGAAATGGAGAATGAAGATAAACTAGGTTAGTTCTCCCTTTTTACAATTACTTTTAAAGGGCCACGTCGTGTCGGCGCCATGTCCAGGACATGTCTGCAGGCAGAGAGGAAAAAATATGGACAAGACACCTTGAGTATCTTAAACATATCAGTGTCCAATGCGACATCGGACACCGACTCACTGACGCCGAAAGCATCACTGCTTCCCAGACCCCTAAATAGTATGTTAAAGAAAGACGAGGTTACTTAAGTCTCAAGACAATGAAAAATGGTGAGACCATGTGATATAACATAGCCTCTTAAATGCTTACTGTCCAATACTATTGATGAACTTATTGCATAATGAATGGATTTATATGCTCCATTCATTCATTAAATTTACACATAAACTTATCTTGGAATATTTCCGTGTGATCTTTCTATAATAACCAGCTAAACTAATAAAACTGCAAATCCATGAAGGATTTGTTGATTTCAAGCAACTGCTAAATGAATTGTTTAGAAACTGCGAAAGTTCATGCCTTAGAGGCATGCCTCACGTGCCTTGAGTACCATTTGTCAAGGCATACACCTTGACTTACTGAATTGCACACCTTGGGGCATAAGCATAGAAGCGGTTGAAGTGTGCACTCAATTGTCATTGCTCTTTCTAGGATTTTTACTGCTTATTCAACTTTTGGACTTTATTTTTCCATATCATAGAACTCCTTAAGAGTTTTTGGCTATCATAGACACAATCTCAACCCTTAAACTAGAAAAAAAAAAAAAGAGTAGGCGTGCTCTAGCACACTGCAATGAAATGCAATAACCCCTCAAAATGAGATTGCGGTTCTTCAGAGGCACGCAAACAGTGAGAGGACAGCGAACTTTTCTCTACTAGTCTTGTATAGTCGGACAGATGTTTCATTGTATTGAACTTTTAGTTCTAGTGGAGAATTATTGGTCTTTGATAATTTATGATTTTCCAATTTGGTTATTCTATTTCATATTTTGAGTTGCAAGATAGAATTCAAATTTGTTGAGATGTTTTACACCACTAGGTGAGGTGCTAATTAGAACTCTTAAAGAACCACAAAGCAAGTGGGGGACGTTTGGTGCGCCATATTAGACTGGATAAGGATTAACTCAGTACTATCCGGTGTTTCATGCAAGTAATACTCGAATTAAAAATTAATCTAGGAAACTTGTTCTTCTTTAGTCAAATAAATTAAAATAATGTGCTCCATGAGATTGGTTTAGACCAGATAATTCATTTGCTTTACACAAATAATAATAATAATAGGCAAAAAGGTTTTTTTTTTGAAACACGTAAATTTACTTCTAAGTAAATTAGTTTATATATAAGTGCATTTTTTTTATATATAAGTGAATTTTCTCCTTACAAGAAAATTTAAGTAAAAATATATTTTTAAATAAAAGTTTTTTTTATTGAAACAAGTAAATTTACTTCTTAAGTTAATAAGATTATATAAAAGTGAATTTTTTATTTACAAGAAAATTGAAGTAAAAAAAAATATTTTTTTACAAGCAATTCTTTTATCAATAAGTAGGAATTTTACTTGCAAGCAAATTCACTTAGGTATTTAAGTAAGTTAAAAATATTATATGATTATATCTATTTTTATTAATTATTAAAGTTTAAAATAAGTAACATAAAAGTTAATTTAAGATAAAAAAAAATTACAAAAAGTAATCCAAACATATTTGTAGATAAATCAGTAAATATATTTTCAAGATGATAAAAAAATATTATATGATTATATCTATTTTTATTAATTATTAAAGTTTAAAATAAGTAACATAAAAGTTAATTTAAGATAAAAAAAAATTACAAAAAGTAATCCAAACATATTTGTAGATAAATAAGTAAATATATTTTCAAGATGATAATTTATAAAATCAACAACTTTTTATGTATCAAAGTAAAATAACTAAGTTACCTATTTTGATACAAACGCAATAATTAAGTGTAAATACAGCAATTTTCTTAAAAATAAGAGAAAGAAAGTCATCCATATATATTTGTAACTTCAATATTTTTTTTAAGCTTAGACATGTATATTGTCATAAATTTCTTATTTTTAAATAATTGCATGTTATTTTAATACGGTGTAGCACCAAATGTCATAATAGAACAATATACTCAATCCACCTTACAATAAAATCTCCCTAATCCTCTCTCTTCTAATCCTATTCTCGTATTCCAATGACAAAACACACCCTTAAGGATTAAGAACTGACCAAGGAAGTATGAAATGGCACCTACTGGAAGCTTATTTACCAATTTGTTTATATCCCCAGTTATTACTCAATCACTTCTTTTCTGTCCTCACATAAACCATGATCTAATACCTTTTGGCACATATTATTCCTATGGAGTCAAGCCTATTAGCTCTTGTTCACACTTATTTTCCTACCTTACACTAGCTTAAATAATAACATTTTCCTAGTGACCTTGATAGAAGCCTATTTAAGCTAGTTCAACCCTAATGTAACACATGACACTCCATAAGTAGTGAACTTTTCATTAGTGGAAAACTCTAGATGAGTTTGTCACTGTAACTGAAAGCTAATTGACCTACTCTACTTATATCTAGATTTGTCCCAATTCAAGCAAAAGACACACACACACACACACACACACACACACACACACACACACATATCAATTTGACACCTATCCAACTTAGAACACAAATGCATATAAAACTACAGTGATAATTAGTTAATGTCATCTAACACATCGGCATCATTGGCCAGTTGAGCATGTGAAGAACTTGGGTGTCACATAAGTATGGTAAAATTGGGAGGAAACAAAATGCTTGAGGTTGATCCTACTTTATATAACCCATTTTATCAATTTATAAATGCATTTTTCAACAATCATAGTCCAATAAAGTTGAACTTATAGAAAAAAATGTGAAGCTCGCATCTCTATTTAAAATCAAGCAATGTACTTACAAAGTTGCTCGATGACGTTATCTTATGTATGTTGAAGTCAGAGGGAACTTCCTCGAGAAAAAGCTCTACATAGTGAAGCAAGAAGAGGCCACAATCGTATGAGTTTTGCTGCTGAGGTAGCTGCACAAACGCACGCTGAAGTTAGGTCAAAGTACTTGCCTGTAACACGGACACACACCAATGCCAAAAACAGAAATATGCTGTAACTTCATTTACAAGTATCAACACAACCAACCAGAAACTGAAAGTTAATGGAAAATCTTCAATTTGAATATATCAGCTGGAGAATATACAAATTGACCAAATATAAAAATAATAGACTCGTACAAGTTTCATGAATATGAAATTGTTACAATGTACCCTTCTCACAAAAATGGAACATTTTCCACTATTTCAAATAATCTAATTTCTGGTATTTATGGAGAAAACTAAGGTGCCAAGTGTGTGTATGAAGTATGGCTTGAGGACCTGGGTTGACAAGACAAGTAGACAACATACAAAAAGGAAAAGAAATAACACAAAAATCCCAGGACTTGGTACACAAAACCTGTCACGCCATGGGGTTTTCAAATTTAAATTTCCCCTCCACACTGTTGAAGATTTGAAGCAGCTAAAATGGGCTCCGCTAATGCAACCACATCTTTACGAATTTATCAAGATACAAATCCCAATGTCATTGAGCTGAGACAGCATTCTATAATCCTCCTCTCTCTGATATATGGGTGCTTAATAAATATTCCCACATTAAGGCATGTCTGATTGAGAGGGATGGGGGCAAGTTTAAGAAATGGTGTGAGCTGAGTTAGTCATTTTGTACTCCGCTGTTTCAATTTTCTGCCATTTTTTCAACTGAAGCTGGGGTTATAAGTAAAAGCCTTTAGCCTTCCACTGAACAAACTAGATGCTATCCAAACATTTTTAGGGATGCTAAAGAATGTCAATTTAACGGATATTAGAATTAAGTGTCCAAAAAATAAGATACTAATCTTTATTGGTGCACAGATATATACCATAAATAAACAAAGACCAAAATAGTACCTCAAGTGAAATGAATTTTAAGTTTCTAAATTTTGAGTACAAATCTTCATGTGTTTCCATCTGCCTTTCTTTCCACTCCTCCCATAGATAACTGTCATTTCAAGTTATTGATTGACGGGTAAGACATCAAATTCAATACAAACCTTTCTATATTTTTAAGAAAAGGAAAATCTAAAGAAACAAATGATAAAATACGAAGTGACCAACACTTGAAGCTTATACAGAAAGTGTCAAGTGTTCCAATCTGATCTACGGCCACATCCATTTTAACTTATTACGAGTCATTAACTGAAGAGTTCTCATGGATCATGAATAAGTGTTTGGTGCTTATAGTAATTCGTGAGTCATATACAAGTGGGTACAGTTTTTCAAAACTAGTATTTTTCAGGTGGACTCCTTAGTACCACGGACTTATCAAATGGAGTTTCATTTATAAGTTGTCAGGATAGAAGGAAACCCACCCTGCCACAAAACGAAAAATAAAAAGAAAAAACAACTACAGCACCCTCACTTGGCATAGAGACCAACTTGGTTTATACTCTTACGATTCAAAATTTTTCCTCCATTCTCACTTGAATCAACTCATACAAACTGCCTGGATCCCACTACTCTTATACACACACTTTACAAAAGTACCTCTATTACCTTTGCATAAGATCTTTGAGGCCAGCATGACTTCCTTTTATAGAATCCATATGCAATATGCATGGTACTCTGGCTAATTTATTTGCATCAACATCTAAATATGGGGAAAAAAGAACAAAATGTTGGAGAATAGAAAAACTTATTTGCAAAAAAATAACATGCATTTTGGATATAACTTGCCTTCGTAATCAACCACTTTGCCAAAATAGCATACTACTATAAGACTCCAGTGGTAACTGTCACAACAAGCATTGAAAGGAACTTATTAGAAATCACAACCCATTACATGATACCAGAACCCAGTGCAACGGAGTCCTTTTGTTTGGGGGGGGGGGGGATCTTAAATTAATGTTGTTATTTAACTTCTCACTTGTAATTTACAGGTATGACAATGAAGTCCTTTTCTAGCAAGTTCACTTTTCTAGTCCATTTCCGAACACGCAGGAAAGCAGCCTTGCCATCAAAGGCACTAGATGGGTCTTTGTCCATGTCTGCCAGCTTTCGAAAGAAGAAGCTGTTGAAAAAGTGAAACCTAAGCCTCTCATCGGGGTTTTGTTTGTTTTTCAAATATCTGTCACAAGATCAAAGTTTCATAAAAACCAAGCAAGAAAAAGGGAATAATAGCAAAACACAACCAACAATACGCTAAGAAACTGCGTGTAAGACAACATAGTTTGGAACTATTAGCCCAAATTTCCAACATCTCACTCCCCCTCCCAAAAAAAGGTAAACAAAGACTGTTCATACACCACCCATTATTTGGAGGCAAAAGGAATTTAATGAAACAAACAGCAAATGTCAAATACAACTTCTTTCAGTGGTTTCTACCTATCCCTCTTAACTCTTAATAAGTGGCAATAACCAAATATGACTTACGACAATTTCAATTCTTTACTGATAAGCGGAAGCATAGAGGGGACCTAGTCTTCTTGTAAGTTACCTGCCTGAATAAAGCCAGTATTATATGAGCAGATTAACTTACTGGATGTAGAAGTCTATGACTGTATCATTGAGAAATGTATCTGGCCGTAGTAGATCGACGTCCCTTGTGCTAATGGAAACCGCGTCAGGTTCACCTTTTGGATAAATAACTTCTTCAAAGGACTCATGAAAACTACAAAATATGAAACTAGCTCAGTCTGTATAGTTGAACGAGGAAATTAATTCTGTTTGCACATTCTCCTACACACACGCACTCACACATATATGTATATCACTGTTCAAGTATTCAGTAAAGTTCATTGGCTAAAAATCTTTCTATCTGTGATTGCTCAACTGTTCTGACATCTGAGGCCTTTCTATTTCTGCTCCTCTGCAAACTTCAGTAAAATTCCAATTCCAGCAGCCATAATTTGTATTGGATCTTGATATTCCATCTTAAATTATCAGTCTTATTAAGAGGAGTAACCCAAAGCCTCATATAGCTATTATTTCATATTTAGCCAATGAGAGACCTACCCTTAACATGCTCCACAAGATGGTGGCACAATTGTGAGCACCAATACACAACCTGACAGCTCGTTTGAGCTGTGGAGAGGCGGGGTTACTCGTTTAAACTTAATGGACTCTGATACTGTATTGGATCTTGGGATTTCATTCTAAAAGGTAACTCTATTTGAAAGAGTAACCCAAGACCTTATATGTTTGCTATTATTTTTATATTTAGCCAATGTAGAATTTACCATTAACAATTTTTTATAAACAAAAAATGTTTTACCATAATGAAAGTGAAAAAATACGGAAGGTAGCTATAATAAGCCCAAATGCACAAGTGCCCCCTAAATTTTTTAGAGGCAGCTCAGCTGGGAACAGGATATAATAGTTGAACTGAATGGATCATCTTCAAAATCGCCCTCAAGTAAAAATATTTATTTTAGAAGCCTTCTCAAGAGAATTTTTAATATTAAAAGCAAGTAGAAATTTAATTGTTGAAATTAAAGGATGTGAAGTGGTGGCAGTCACTATAGAAGTTAGCAAAAATGTCACAAAGGCAATCCTAAGGATCTTTGCAGAAGTTCACCACCACCAATAATGTCATGAAAAAGAAAACATCATCATCTTTGTTCCATTCTTAAACATACTAACATAAGCAATATCATTTAGATAGGACAAGTATTTCTTTTGGTTTTGGAGGGCATAGTTTCAATAGTTAACTTACTTAGAGCAGTCTACTAGAACTGGTTATCATTATGGATACAGTTGTTTGTTGTCATCACATTCCTTTCTACAAAAATCTTTTATCCTTTTTCATTTCCATTTTCATGCCGCAAACTTGTTTTTACCTTTCTCTTTTTCCTTTCTTCCCTCTCTTATAGTTTATTTATTTTGATGGAGGTGGCTTTGCAGGTTAAAGAATCCCACTTACTAACAAAAAGAACGTACCCCTCTTGGTCCCTGTCTCCATAAAGTATGTCAATTGCTAAAAATAATAGCGCAATTGCATTTAAATTACAGAGATGCCAATTCATTAATTGATGTGAGAGAGTAAGAAACAATGATGACAACACGTTAAAACTCACTTCAGAATAAGTATTATGAGTTGAACAGTGTTTTTAGATTAAACATAATGTTGGCAAAGTGTGGAATATAAAGTGCATCCTTTCATTGATTTTGCCTAGTGTGACAAATAAAGAGGAGATCAAGGGAGTAAAATTCCAAGGGGCCTAGTACAGCTGGTAGACGAACTAGAAGTACATGCCAGAAGAAATAATTAAATTTTTAAAAATAGTTCAAGGCACTCGTTCACTCACTTGGGGAAATAGCTTCTTGACTGCTGCATGGCTTTCCCTTCAAGTGTGGCTTCTGTGCAATCTTCTATTTCAATACTTAGGACAAAGAAAACAAAGACCAGTTACAGCATCACAATTCATACAAATTACATTTTCTTCTAATAAAGATCTCAAGAACTACACATAGGTATATATAATTATCTTCCAGAGTTATCAAAGTAAAAGACAAGAAGTCGGTCAAACCAAACTAAAATATGAAAGGTCTCAACATAATAACTTGTTAGAGACCAATTATTGTTTATATAAAATTGGAGATGCTCTACAATATACTTAACTTTGATGACATACATCCACAAAATCAAGAGTCAGTGGAGCAGTATGAGTAACTCGGTGGTTGGCATAATACTTTTACAATATACACATTTTTTCAAGCAGTATTAACTGGGACATTCTTTGAGAATGCAAATGAGATGGGAAAGAAAAGAATTAAGAGATGTGATACAGAAAGTTTCTTCAAGGAGACGATTATTTGGTTACATATTCAATATGGATATGTTCATCTCGGAATGGTTTTGTATAACTACCAGGAAAAATATTTGAGAAAGGTAAAACGCTGGAAGTTGAACATAATTTTCCATTATATGTTTGACTGAAGAAGATTAAAAGGAGAAATTCAGCAGTTTTCAAGAAAAATTGGTTGTTAAAAGGTTCCATGGAAGACTTCCATGTATTTCGCAGCACAACAAATAATGCTATCATAAAACGTATTTCCTAGATTTTTATGCTGCCAATAACAAATGTGCAAAATAAAAATGTCCATTCACAACACAGTTTAACAAGTTTGTACCCGTGTATCACAACACAACAAACATTTTTCCACACCAACTTTTGTTTTTATTTTTCTTTTTCTATTCAAGTTTATACTCCAACACCTGAATATCCACATTCCTAATAAATATAGTTTAAAAGGTAGGCAGCAGGTTCATATCTTAGAAAGGAACCACATCAATACTACTAATGGAAATTTCATCAATACGTCATAGTTTAATCTTTAGATTTAATTCACAATATTAGGAAGGTCTTTTGTTGGATATGATACACCAAGATGAACTGCACAAACTGTTCAGTAATTAGTACTCCATAAAATTCATAACCACAACACAGGATAGATAGATAGAGTGGGATATTACTGATGGCACGAACTATTCAGTAATTAATACTCCATAAAACACAAAACCACAACACTTGATAGATGGATAGAGGGGTATATTTCTGATGGCTAGTATGTGAAAAGGTGAAGGTTGGACCCAATACAGACAGTAATAGAAAACCTTGTTCGTCATAGGAAACCACTCAGAAGATCTTCAACTTTTACCCAAATAAGGCACCCGAAAAGTACAAACGGTGCAAAAATGAACAAACAATATAATCACAGGACACAATAAAGAAAGATGTGTGATAGTCTTCTGCATATAGCAACAAGAAATTGATGTTAAGTCAGCATAGACTTAACTGACCTGAAGTATTGTCAACAGTCTTGTCTCCTACTGCGCTGTTTGAGACGAAGTGGACACTTGTGAAGCCCAACTCATACTGAATAAATGTTATACGTCATACAATTAATTTTAGTTTCATTTATATAAAAACACTGGAAAACATACATGCAGAATAAGAGAAAAAAGAAACTCACACGAGCTGACCACTGAGACTCTATTTTGATGATATCCTCAATTTCCAACAGAATATGAAAAGTCCCTGTATTCCCATTGATAGTGTTGCTTTTAACTATTACAGAACTTCTCGAAAATGTCACCGTAGAATCCACATAATGTACACCACGATAATTGATATAATCAGCATAGAAAACAATTTCAATTCCGCCATCATCCTGCCAATTGAAAAGCAAAGAACACAGTTAAATAGCAAGCACTGTGTGCATGGCATATTTTTATCGGTGTTTGAACAGTTCAGTTAACACCGAGCACTTTTATATTTTTATCTAGCAAAGTCATGGACGTTTGAATGAATGATATCTCAATGTCATTTAACTCTCTTATGAGATGTGAAGCTTGTACAGCATCACCAGAAAACAATAGTGCAAGGAAGCAGCAACTTCCAAAGAAGAAATATTTTCATGGTTCAACCATTTCTTGACCCAAGCATTTTCTTATTTGGCAAATAAAATTTGGATTGGTACAAACTGAAACCCCGTAACTTAAGCTACTTCATGTCAATCAATACAGTGAGAACCTATTCGAAATCAGGATGCACAACAAGCAATTTCCCCCAGATGGCAGGAGAGACAGAGAGAAGAGAGTTGAACAGGTTATAATTATCATGTAGTTTTTAGTTTTTATATATTAGGATTTTTATTTATAGCATTTTCCTAATTCTAGGACGCCTAGTCACTTGAGAATCCCAGTTCTAGAATTACAACTCATTTAGTTAATTCCCAATCCAAGTCAATATAAAAAACTATATTTCATTGAGTGGTTCATTAAGATGAAGGTGGCATAGAAAGTTAAAGCATCAATCTATAATTTAGTTTAAATATTTATTTGGTATCACGTTCTGACGCCAAACTGAGACAGAAAAATGTCATTTCTTAACACCATCAATTGCTATTTGGAAACAAATTTTGAGAATTAAATGTAACTAATGGCTGTATATTTAGCTAAATGGCAACCTTATGAACCACTGGTACTGTTTGGCGCACAGTTGAATATGTGGTCCTAAACAGCACGTCAGTTTTAAACTGAGATGTCAACTGGGATTAAGACATCCTAGAATGGTCAGTCTAGGTTAGGCTTAACTAATTTTAAGACAGTTTCTGGGGTACATCTATTATCACTAGTCTTCATAACCATCCGAGGCATTTTGATTATATTCCAAAGAGAGAGAAAAGGAAAGGAGAATGAGTTATTATTACCGCTTCGACATGAATAATCACAACGGAAAAAATTAAAATAGCAAAGTCACTTACCATATTACAGCCACTGAATAAGTTAGCAGACGATGGTCCATTGGAAGAAGCTGAAACGATGATATTCTCATCGTAAGAACATTGTGTAACAAACTATGTAATTCCAGATTACCAGAAATCCCCGTCCCAGTTCCCCAAACCAAGAAAAATAAATAAGAGCGAGAAAGAACAGAACATCAGAAAAACAAACCATCATCATCTGCAATAACAGAAGAAGGAGATTGTTTGATCATGCTTTCGTCAACATCTGACACCATACTGATTGTCTCGTCCTGCATGCATTCCAAAAGAGATAAGCAAGCCTTAAGAAGCACTTCCCTAAAAAGGTCTCAATATCAAGATTACAATACATTGCATGAAGACTTCAGAAAGTCACAATTTCCATGGTCCTTCCCATATGAAGCGGCTTCAGGACTAGAACTGCATTTCATACTGGGAAAGACGCTTCCAGATTTAAGCTTATCGAGTCTAATATCAGCAGTTTGTTCTTGACTTCTTGAGTTAATGAGCCAATCATCATCAAATCCCGACATATTTTTGTTAGCACAATCCTTGGTATCCAGAGGAGACAGAAAACTAGCAGTATTACAATTATGATCAGTTTCAGCAGCCCCAACATCTGAGCTCAGTACCTTCCCAATCTCATTTGATTGATTTTCAGTTTCCCGGGCAACTAGAAAGAGTAACATACAAAAAAATATATCATAAAATGCAAAAGACAAGCTAAGTAAAGAAAGCAGTTCAGTTTGAACAAAACTGATGAAGCTGCTCAAATCGGTGATAATTAAAAAAAAAGGCATAATATTTCATTAATCTAAAATTTAATATAATGAACACGAGAAATTCCATTAATCTTGAAATATTTTCACTACTGTCATATAAATCACCATCCCAATTATTAGATGGTGTTGTATTCCAAATGATAAAATGAATAAACAAAAATCACTTCATTAAGTACCCAGCAAATCACTATTAGAAGTGTGACCTCAATGATGGTTCATATCATTGGGGCAAAAACCCTCGCCTCAGATTTTGAAAAGAACAGAGTGGACGCTATAGTTCTTCCAACGTGACTATTTAACAGGAATGTAGATCATATTGTTATTTCAACAAAAAACTATTTCGTGAATCCAACGCCGGGAAGATTCCTTACCGGAAGATTGATCGAGTGGCTCGAAACCCATGTCAGAAATCATCTTCAACAACTCATCCACCAAAATTTTCCTCCTCTTTTTCAGCAAACTTCAAGACTGAAAAATCGAGTTCACAAAACAGAAGCAGTTCACCGGTGGCCTGAAAATCGAACTCTTTTTCTACCGTGTCGAGGGGTCAAAGCTCCGTCGAAGTTGAGAATTGAGACTGTATATATGGAATCGCGACGATTGAGCTTCCGAAAAGTCCTCGCCTAGAGCTCTAAACTCGATTTTGTTCTAGGGTTGGGGAGGAAGCTCAATTTATTAATGATCAATTTTTTTCAACTCGCCCTTTTGTTACCTTCTCGTATTTAAAAATCCAGGTCGAGAGGCAAATACTTGTCAAAACTTTATTAAAAATATTATTTCATCCTACTTATGATTGGTCATATCAGTGTTTAAAAAATTGGATTGGAGCTTTCACTTAAAAATGTCTTGTCAAAACAAAAATTTAGCCTTGTTTGAGCTCCAATTTTACGAAAAAAAATATATTTTTTTAATAATGTATTAATATAAAATGTGTAGTTAAAAAAAATTTAAAT
Organism: Olea europaea var. sylvestris; assembly: GCF_002742605.1. Lineage (NCBI taxonomy): Eukaryota > Viridiplantae > Streptophyta > Magnoliopsida > Lamiales > Oleaceae > Olea > Olea europaea. Next base: position 54,836 of record NW_019258717.1, read on the forward strand.
TTGTATATAATTTTATTTTATTGAAAAATGTGTGATTGAAATGATTTCAAAAAACTATTTAGAAATACGTTTTCCTAAAGAATGGAACTCAAATAAGGGCTTATTTCTAAAATCTAATAATTATCTTTTTTAGTTATATAGCCTAAAAAATACAAAGAAAAGGAAAATACAATTTGTAAATTACAAAAATATCCTTGTATGTAAAAATACATAACTCCTATTTGGTGGGAATTAAAATTAGATTTTTAGTAAATTTTGATAAAAGTTTTATAAATGTATGGTTGAAAAGTTGTAAGACCCATAAAATATGTTTTTAAAATTAATTGTTTGACTTTAATTTAAATTAAAATATGATTTAAATCGGTATCAAACAGGGCTATAATGCCTTAATTCCCCTTTCAAATTTCATGTAGCCCTATTCAATTTTGGCTTTTCTTCTTTTGCAGTTAGACCGACATTTCTATACAATATTTTCCTTTCTTATCATCATCTTCTCTCCTTCATGAAATCTTAAAATTTACCATTGTCCTTCCCTTGAATACTCATTTTGTTAAACTGAGTAATCAAAGCCTACAACATTCTTGTTGGGCCTTTGGAGAAAAAGAGATGGTAACATTAAATTTCAATTTTGAGCTACTTTCTTTTTCAGTTTTTCTAAATCATTTATTCATGTTGTTTTGATTTGCATTTATGGTATTCATTTGTCAATAATGACTTTGAATTTATTTTATCATTGAATTAGAACTTTGATATGGATTGTTTTCAATATATTCTTATTACCCATTATTTTTTAAGTGAATGGTAAATACATGTTTTGATATTCTATTTGTTGTTTTACTATAAAAGTTATATTTAATTTTTTACTGTCAAGAACGACTTACGTATCATTTTCTACAACCCATAATGACATACATTTCATTATTAGTACTGTACAAAATTTGATACTAATGAACTTTTAAATTTTTATGTTAAATTGCAATTATGGACACCGTGGATATATTATTGATTCATTTTGTTATTAAGTTGAATATGAGCAGTTAATTGAAGGTGCTTGAAAATAAAAACATACAAAGAAAGGCAAAAGGAAAAAAATGCCTAATTTTGTTCAAAAAATAATTTCTTATTTGGATTTGTATGATAAAATCAAAGAAGTGTTGAATATTGATACAATGCTATACAAAATGGAAATGTCAGCTCCTGTCCACATGACATAGCTTTATCATTTTGTACTCATTGAAAGCACCTAATGATTTATTACATTTTATAGTTATTGTGCTATTTATCGTGTTGTATTGAGATGATCCTAAAATCACCATGTTCCTTATTTTACGTTATTGTTTTTGTGCTAATGAAACATCATTGAAGGTACTTTGCATTGATGCATTTTTTTATTATAGAGCAACGACTTTTATATCATATTATTTTTTTGGAATGACACAAATATCTACTTCCTTATATATTGTCCAACCTAGGTTTGGATTGGCCAGCTGGCGAATAGGCAAAAGCGTGTTCCACCCAAGAAAACGTGATATGATATTCCTATGTGTTTCATTCTTTTTGGGGGGGAAAAAAGAATCATTGCAGAAGAAAATTATAATGGTTGGGAACAAAAGGAACCCTATGATAGGTACAAATCAAGCCAGCTGAAGGAAGGGCGCGTTAGTGAACTTATTGAAAATTAAAACAAGAAGGGCACCTATCCTACATATTCGATCAAGGTTGTCACTGCCCAAGATTGGATTTGTTTGAAAACAACCAAGTGGAAGGAGCAAGCGATGGATAGAGGAAAGCTCAATATCTTACTATTGCAGACTGTTGATCTTATGGAATAGCCTGACCATGGGAAAGAGACTTTAATCGTCGATCATCCAAGTATGGGAATAGAACTCCAAGCCCTTCTCTATCAATTCCAACCACCCATGAAAAAATCATCTTATAATGAAACCAAGGAAGTGGGGAAGACGGGCAAGGATACGTGTTATTTGCAAAATGAGCTACGATCGTTTGAAAAACGAGTCGCCCGCCGAGTTGGTTAACCAAGGTTACAGGTCTCATGGTGTACCACTTAAGCAAAGCAAAGGCAAGGGAGTTGGGTTAAGACCCCGTAATATCTCAGATTGTAAATGTTCGCGAAATATTTCTTTCGATTTAAATTACCGCAAGTGTACGGGTCATGACAAGTAATAAAATGGACTTTAGAAGTCCGAGTATCGTCCCACAGAAAAAGAGTAGTTCAATTTTACTTATTTTAGCCTTAACCGAAACTAATTGAGTTAAAATGAATTTTGGAATCAAAAAAAACTAATTTTGGGAGAAATCCCCAATTGAAAAACCCTAATTACTTAAATTCACTTAACTAATGATTCAATTACGGAATGTTATGAAAAATAAATGAAATGTATTGTCAATTTATGAAAATCTATGTAAAACGAATGCACTAGGATCACGAATCCCTAAATAATTACCAATTAAACCCTAATTTCACAATTTTGATAATTCAATAAGAATTTGATAAATCAATGCTCCTAAATCTATTCAATACTCTCTCTCGAGATGTATTGAACATATTCTAATAAATCATCAGCCTATATCTCTATGACGGATACAATTTTACAAGAACGTATATAATCTTTTTGTGAGCAATTAAAGATTTACATAGGGTATAGGGGTATATTTCTATCCCCTATCGGACCCTATGATGAATTATATATGTCGAGTCTAATCTAATTTTCTCAAAGTCAGAATTAAACCATCAAGTTCACACAAATCAAGTGCACATTAATTGTGGAAATAAATAAACCAATATAATCCATTCAAATATCCATCAAACTAATAATTCAAAATCATGAAATAGCAAATTTAATAATAATTACATGGTTCATCGATCACCTAATTGCAAAAATCTAGCCTATCATGATAAAAATAACGAAAACTAACAAAATATGAATAAAATACATCACCGGGTTATCAAAGATTGAAGAAATCTCGTAAATCTCGCATCAATTCTTGTTCTTGCCTTCAATTCCACTCCAAGATGAATGTTTTTGCCTCCCAAGTTGTTCGTGCGGCTTTTGGACGTCTTGTTGCTATTTAAACCCGTCCAAAATAGGTTACCAAAAGAGTTGCAATCATATAAGGAAACTGCAAAATTCGGGAAAAATTATACCTATGCGACCGCATAGGCATAACCTGTGCGACCGCATAGGTTTAGGAAAAACGCCATTTTTCATCCCTGGAGGTTCACTCGCGGTCGCATAGGTTTTATACTATGCGACCGCATAGTAGAGCTACTTTCTTGTTTGAGTCATTTTGGTCCTCATGTTTCATTCATTCACTCCTTGACCTCCTCTCTTGTTCCTAGTTGCTCCAATGTTCCCTTATAACTTCCAATTGGTGCTTGGCTTGATCAATTGCTTGATGTGTTCATCGGGTCAACTTTCAAATAATTGCAATTTGGTCCCTGAATTTTCATTTTGCTCCAATTTGGTCCTTTTTCGGCTCTTTTCTCCTGAATTCCACTATTTCCATAGAATTTCCTACATTGCATGAATTTGATAAAGTTAAGTAACAATTCAATCATTTTACTTGTATTTAAGTCATGTTTGTGATGTAAATAAGTGTGCAAAAACACACTTATCAAACCCCCCAAACTTGAACTATTGTTTGTCCTCAAACAAGATAGTGATATAATTCTGAACAAACATGGCTTAACACCTTGCCTTGGCTCAGGATTGGACTAAGTAATTGATTTTATGAAAATTTATCAGTGCAAGATGACATCAACCTTCACCTGTTAAGTGCATACTTGACGTGTGTCTGTGTGGATTCATGCTAACATATCAAGTTCATGATGAGTTTGAGTCCCGACCCCAAGTGGTCAAATGTCTCCTTACTCGCTCGAGAGATACACATCCCCCCAAACTTATTCTTTTCACTCAATTATCCCGGGATTGTGTTTAAAAATTATGAGTTTACCTAGCTTTAGTTCTCACCCTCTCGTAGTTTGGATTAATTTCACTATCACAAGTTCACACATCAACAAGTGAAGGCTCTCCTAGTTTTGATTGCTTCGACACTCAAGACTAAACTAGGTTACTTGCCTCGCCTCAAAGGTATAGTTTCTTCCACCAATTGTCCAAGGGATTTTCTTCTTGTTATTGTCTCTTTTTGTTTTTCTCACTTTTCTCTGGGTTTTTTTTTATCATCTTCTCATTTGCTTTCTATATAACCCATGTAACGAGCTTTAGGCCTGTGACTCCCAAACCAGTTGGTTTTAGGGCACCAAGTTTTAGACCCTTGCAGGCTTATTCACTCGAGTTATAAAGGCTCGATCAGATGACTTTTTATAAACTTCTTTACTTCTTGCTTTCTATATGACCCATGTATCGAGCTTTAAGCCGGTGATTCCCAGATTAGTTGACCTTAGGGCACCAGATTTTGAAATATCCTTGCAGGCTTACTTGCTCGAGTCATAAAGGCTGAAAAAAAAGTGTCTTATTCTCACAAATTAAGTTCATGCCCTTATTTTTCTAGACATCTGGTATCCAAGAATAACCCTCAATTTAAGATTTTCACCTACTCTGCATCCCATTGGTTTAGGCAATCCACACAATAATTCATGCACGGAGCCTCACTCATTTCAATGTTCTCCTATAATAGCTCAACTATCACCAAACTGTCTTAAGATATTTTACGGGTTCATTCAATAGAGGGTTATAACTATCTCTCTATTTTATACTCAAAACCCCAATCACTTACCTAACATATCAAGCATGAATGACGTGCATAAAGAATGTCAAGTATTGCATCAACAAGTATAGGTTAGCCTAATTAGCACCGACCCCAAAGTTCTGAAATGTACCAATCCAATAGTAACATCATAGCAGCAAGGCGATTAAGCTCACACAAGTATACATAAGCATAATCAATATTCACTCACAAGCATGTCTCATGCAGCAATTAGTCAAAATAAATCTAGATTGTGGAAATGCAATTAGTTACATGCCGAATGTCTTAATCAAATTATGCCACTATCCCCCAAATTTATACAAGACATTGTCCACAATGTGAAAAATAAGTTTAAAAGGCAGAATTTAAGGAAAAGGAATACAAATGAGGCAAACGATACTCCCCTGATCAAAACGGGGGCTGCGATGGGAAGCTAGATCCTGCAGTATCATCAGCTGGAGGTGGAGGTAGGCGCGCCAAGATCTCTCTCATCAGTGCTAATTGCTCTGTCATTTCATCATGGATTCCCTCATCAAGTGTCGCCAAATGGCCCAAACGCTCCCAAGTTTCATTTACTCTCATCTGGATGCCATCCACGCTGCCCACATACACACTGAGTCGACCGTTCAGAGTGTCCATCTCCCTCCTAGCTGCCTGGGTGTCCTGGCGAGTAGCACGTGACATATCAGTGGAAATGCGGATGTCACGGTGGGCTGTATGCATCTCAGTCGTCAAAGTCCCCATAACCCGCTGGAGACTCTGCATGTCTCGGCTGGTCCCCGTGGTGGTGGTGAAAATCTGGCGCCACAACTATGCATTTAACTCAGCCTGTGATGGAGGAGCTTGAGGCATTTCTTGCTCTGCTTGCTCGTGACCTTGCTCTCCCTGCTGTCTGCGCCTCTCAATTTCTTGCTTCTCCCAATGCTTTAACCTGGCTCTGTCTTGGGCCTCCAAAGTACTGCGCTTTATGGTGGGGCTGGGTTTGGCAGCCACCTCCCCGGATACAATGTTTATACCAGCAGCTATGCAAATTCCGGAGATGAGGCTTGGGAAGATCATTGAGCTGTGTCTATCTCCCAAAGTACCCACATGATGTATCTGATTATAGCAAAGAGTGGCAAGATCAACCTTATTACCTCGCACCAAGTGATAAAGGAATCCAGTTGTGGGATCTGTGAATGCGGTCCTGTGAGAGGTAGGCTCAATGTTGTGGCACATAAACAGCCACAGGATTGCTATAGACGGTGTAAGCTCAATCTGATGCCACTCGGTAGTGGGGAGTGGCCATGCATTCTGTCGCCCTAATAAGATCTCCGCCACTTCAAGCCAATTGAAGTCACCTGGAATAGGCGTTATGTTTTCCCACGTGAGCTGGTAGTAGTCTTGAATAACTTCGGGTGAGAATGTGATCCATTTTCCCTGGACCCAAGTTTGATGTAGGTGGTCGGACCCTGGTGTGTTAATTTCTGTATTGAAATTGGCGTAAAATTCCCCCACCAACAATTCATAACTCCGATGTGGCTGCTCCACTATTTTATTCCAACCACAGTTCTGCACCAAAGTAGTCAGCTCGAAACCAGGAAAGTCTTCCAATTTAACAGCCCGTTCTGGTGTCACTGTCAATCGATTCACTATGTTTTCATAACGGGCTGCTGCCTCGACAGTCAAAAATCTTTGTATACCTCCTTCAAGCACGCGAGTGCGTGCTGTGCCGGATGATGAGCCAACCTTCTCCTTCCCTTTTGAAGTTCGTTTTGGTGGCATCCTGCAAAGTTGGAAAATAGCCAGCATTAGCCATCTTATTATACAATGAGAAATCGCATGAAATGAAAAGCACGTAAAGCACAAATCCCCCAAACTTGTTTCAATAAGCATGTATACTACCACGGTGTAATGAACAATGTATGATGATTAGAGTAGTATAAATGTATAGTCCATATGAAAATATAAGAAAATTTTGGGAGAATATGCTCATAGTTAAAGGGTTGGAGTCATGGTTGAGTGTACACCTTCAGCCCCGAGCACCATCGAGAATTATCAAGATTGTCCTGGGTAACCTCCGGGCATATGGAAGTATACAATGAGGTCTAGCACATACCCAAATTTCAGCTCAATCGGAGGTCGTTTGGTGTGTCAAATAGTAGTGTAAAATAAGGGACGGAGGGTGCTGTGGGCATGCTATAACTTAGCTATTTTTTGTGCATGTGTGTGTTGATGTTGTCTAAGTCATATTATTTGGTAATACGTCACAACGAGTTATTCCATTCATCGAATAGTCAAATGCCATGCTAGAGTTTCATAAATGTATTAGAGTACCAAAATTGGCATTTTATCGAACATGTTGTATGCGTTGTGAGACCTTCATATACTAGCCAAAAATTTACAGGTTGACATGGTTCCCCATTCAAAAACAATCACCAAACGCATACACATCCATCAATCAAATGAAGTTAAGGCAAAATATATCAAAATACCCAAAAAGTAACAATGTGGCAATTGATCAAACACATTGCATGCATTCCTTAGAAATCCATATAAAACTCAATAACTCAAAAATTCGAATTACCCCATGACACAATTGAATTGTAAACAATACATTTCATCCATCATCAACTCCCCAAGCACCCCAAAATCCAGAAAATCAATTCGAAATAACTTAAACAAATGAGCACAATGGAGGAGATAGGGAAGAGGAATACCTTCAAGATGATGTTCAACCCTAAACTCGAGATCCTTGTGTAGTGTAGGTGAATGAGATATAAGCAAGTGTAGAAATTTGATCCAAGATGAATTTGGGGCGAGAGAGGATTTGTGATGAATGAATTGGAAGTAAAAAAATTGATACCCACGCCTTTTTTTTGTCTATGCGGCCGCATAGTTATATTCTATGCGGTCGCATAGATATATTGATTTTATGGTTTTGTACTTCGGGAGGTGTCTATGCGGTCGCATAGACACAAAATTTTATTTTTTTATTTTTATTTTTTTATTTTTTGAAATAAAATAAAATAAATAAAACAAAGCCTCTTTCCCAAAAAAAAAAATCGATTTTTGTCCAAATTTTTTTTTTTTTTGAAAAAGACCCGACTCTCAAAGCCCCCAAATTTTTCAGAAACATATTTTTAAAATATTGACATGTGAAATTTAGAAAACATAATATTCCTCGAAATACGTGAATTCTACAGTCAACTACCCAAAACAATGTAAATCAACCCGAACTTGTGTGTGATACTTAATGACTCGTGTGCATAGTGCTTGGACTCTTTTAAATGCCTAGATGATTGATGACCACATAACGGAATACTAAATGAATGTGAAAATAGACATCCTGAGTTAATGCAGAAAACATAATAAAGTAAATAAACAGATAAAAAGGATACAGTGGGTTGCCTCCCACCCAGCGCTAAGTTATAGTCGATAGCTCGACTTTTCTGCGGCCGCTTCATTATGGCGTCTCGAGTTGAACGGTTGACTTTTGTTTAGAGAAGTCACCGCCCCAGTAGTGTTTCAACCTTTGCCCATTGACAGTGAAGGTACCCTTATTCTCATTGCTCACTTGTATAGCCCCATATTGTAGAACTTTTGTAACTGTGTAGGGACCCGACCACCGTGATCTTAGTTTTCCTGGGAATAACTTGAGTCTCGAGTTATACAGTAGTACTTGTTGCCCCACTTCGAATACTCGCCTCTGAATGTGCATATCATGCCACTTCTTGGTTCGCTCTTTGTAAAGTTTTGCATTTTCATAAGCCTCCATTCTAAATTCATCTAATTCATTCAGTTGCAGAAGACGCTTTTCTCCGACGGCATTCAAGTCCATATTTAACTGTTTCATAGCCCAATATGCCCGATGCTCCATTTCTAATGGCAGATGACATGCTTTCCCAAAGATTAGGCGGTATGGAGACATGCCGATCGGGGTCTTGAATGCTGTTCTGTAAGCCCATAATGCATCGTCCAGCTTTTTAGACCAATCATTTCTAGATGAATTCACAATGACTTCTAGTATTCTCTTCAGCTGCCGATTAGATACTTCAACTTGCCTGCTGGTTTGTGGATGATATGGAGTAGCAACGCGATGTTTAACGCCATATTTATTCAGTAGTTGCTCAAACTGGCGATTACAGAAATGCTTGCCCCCATCGCTGATTATAGCCTGCGGTGTACCATATCGGGTGAAAATGTATTTCTTCAAGAAACCAACTACTATCTTCAAGTCATTTGTTGGCAATGCAACTGCTTCCACCCATTTTGAGACGTAATCGACTGCCACCAAGATATACTGGTTTGAGAACGAAGGGGGAAAAGGTCCCATGAAGTCAATTTCCCAAACATCAAATATCTCCACTTCCAAAATATTGTTCAGTGGCATTTCATTTCTCCTCGAGATATTTTCAGTGCGTTGACATCTGTCACATCTCTTAACAAACTCAAATGTATCTTTAAACAATGTAGGCCGGTAGAAACCTGATTGTAGAATCTTTGCAACTGTTCTTGAAGCTCCAAAGTGTCCTGCATATGCAGATGAGTGATAGTGCTCGAGAATCTCATGTACTTCTTCTTCAGGTACGCACCTCCTAATTATCTGATCAGCTCCTCACCTATAGAGAATTGGATCCTCCCAGAAATAGTATTTTAACTCGGCAAAGAATTTTTTTCTTTGGTGACTGGAGCAGTCAGGTGGTGGAATGGAACTGGCCATGTAATTGACAATATCTGCGTACCAAGGTGCTTCATCCACTCTCAACATCTGTTCATCCGGGAAGATCTCATTTATATCCACTAAATCTTTTGTCTCCCCAGATTCTAGTCTGGATAGGTGACCTGCTACTACGTTCTCAGTGCCCTTCTTGTCACGTATCTCAATGTCAAACTCTTGCAATAACAGCACCCAACGAATTAATCTCGGCTTTGCATCCTTCTTTGTGAGCAAATACTTCAATGCAGCATGATCAGTATAGACGATGATTTTAGATCCGACGAGGTATGACCTGAATTTGTCAAATGCAAACACCACATCCAACGGCTCATTTTCAGTGGTTGCATAATTTAGTTGTGCATCATTTAGAGTTCTGCTTGCATAGTAGATCACATGAAAAATCTTGTTCCTCCGCTGTCCCAATACTACACCTATAGCGTGATCGCTTGCATCACACATCAATTCAAAAGGTAATTCCCAGTCTGGAGCTACAATCACTGGTGCTGTCGTAAGCTTTTCCTTTAAAGTGTTGAAAGCTGTGAGACAATCCTCATTGAACTCAAAAGTTGCATCTTTCATTAGTAAGTTGCATAAAGGTTTAGTGATCTTCGAGAAATCTTTTATAAACCTCCGGTAGAACCCAGCGTGCCCCAAAAAATTGCAAACTCCTTTAACTGATGTAGGCGGTGGTAATTTCTCAATCACTTGAATTTTTGCCTTGTCTACCTCAATTCCTTTTGCCGATATCCTATGCCCAAGTACAATGCCTTCTTGCACCATAAAGTGGCATTTTTCCCAATTTAAAACTAAGTTAGTCTCCTTACATCTTTGTAAGACCAAATTCAAGTGGTTTAGACATTCATCAAATGAAGATCCAAATACTGAGAAGTCGTCCATGAAAACCTCAATAAACCTTTCAATCATGTCAGAGAATATTGCCATCATGCACCTCTGAAATGTGGCTGGAGCGTTGCAAAGACAAAAAGGCATCCTACGATAAGCAAAAATACCGTAGGGACAAGTGAAAGTGGTCTTCTCCTGATCTTCTGGTGTGACAGGTATCTGATTATAGCCCGAGTATCCATCAAGAAAGCAGTAGTATGAATGTCCAGCCAACCTCTCCAACATCTGATCAATGAATGGGAGTGGGAAGTGATCCTTTCGTGTAGCTGCATTGAGTTTGCGATAGTCAATGCAAACTCTCCAACCCGTAACTGTTCTGGTGGGAATTAGTTCATTCTTCTCATTTTTCACCACTGTGATTTCCCCTTTTTTCGGTACCACTTGAACAGGGCTGATCCATGCACTATCTGAAATTGGGTAGATAATTCCTGCATCCAACAACTTCAGTATCTCTGCCCTGACTACTTCCTTCATGTTCGGGTTCAATCTTCTCTGACTTTCTATGCTAGGCTTGCAATTTTCCTCCATTAAGATTTTATGCATGCACATGGAAAGACTGATTCCTTTAATGTCAGCTATTGTCCAACCAATCGCCGTCTTGTTCTCTCTAAGTACCCTGAGCAGTTTTTCCTCCTCCATTTCACTGACTGTGTTCGAAATGATTACTGGAAGTGTATCTGATTCTCCTAAATAAGCATATCTGAGATGTGGCGGCAGTTGTTTGAGTTCTAAAACTGGCGGCTGCTGAACTCAAGGTAGTGGCTTTGTGTTTCCCGTACCCAGTTCCTCGAAGTGCCTCTTTCGTGTGTATGGCGGGTTGGTCTCCAAAAATCTTGCACATGTTTCAACTTCAACAGACTCTGACTGGATTGATTGGGATTGTGCAATACATGCCTCATAGGCATCAAAGGGACTGTGTAGTAAAAATGTTTCTTGTACTGTCTTGTCAATAATGTCAACTTGATAACAGCTGTCAAATTCTGCTGGTAACTTCATTGCCTTGAATACATTGAATGATATCTGCTCCTCTCCCAATCTTAAAATGAACTGACCTCTTTAAACATCAATTAATGCTCTCCCTGTTTCCAGAAATGGTCTGCCAAGTATCAATGGAACGTCCTTGTCCTCTCCCATGTCCAGGATAAGAAAGTCCGCTGGAAATATGAACTTCTCAACCTTGATAAGCACATCTTCAATTATTCCTCTGGGATGTGTCAGTAACCTGTCAGCCAGCTGAAGTGTCACAGTGGTTGCTTTAACTTCTCCCAATCCTAGTTTCCTGAAAACAGACAAAGGCATTAAATTAATACTTGCACCGAGATCACATAATGCTTTATCAAAATATACTTCACCGATTGTGCAAGGAACAGTAAAACTCCCTGGATCTTTTAGTTTTGGTGGAAGCTTATTTTGAATTCTGGCACTACATTCCTCAGTAAGCATGACTGTCTCATGATCTTCCAGCTTGCGTTTATTTGATATGATATCTTTCAGAAATTTCGCGTAGCTAGACAACTGGAATAGTGCATCTGCTAGCGGGATGTTGATATGGAGCTTTTTGAAGATTTCTAGAAATTTTTTATATTGTTGCGCCACTTTTTGCTTCTTCAAGCGCCGTGGAAAGGGAATCGGAGGTTCGTAGGGGTTGACTATGACTTTGGCATTATCTTGTGATTCTTGTGAATTTTCCTTTGAACTTGATTCCTTTACAACTGTCTCCTCTTCAGCGGAGGAAGATGTTTCTCCAATCACTCCCGGTCTCTTGACATGAATTTCAGGTAATTGAACTCCACTTCGAGTTGTAATGGCCTTTGCTTGCTCTTTAGGATTGATTTCTGAATTACTTGGTAAGTTACCTGGTGTTCTGCCAGTCAATGCGATGGCTAGCTGCCCCATCTGAGTTTCCAAATTTTTGATGGCTGCATTTTGATTTTGAAGTGTAGCTTCGGCCTTCTCCATGAACTTTCCTATCATATCTTCCAATTGAGGCCTCTTCTCCTGTTGTTGAAACTGCCCCTGTGGCTTATTCTGATTCTAGTTGCTCCACGAGAAGTTGGGATGTTTCTTCCAGCTGGGATTGAAAGTCTCACCATATTGACTATTCTGCTGGCGTTGTCCCCACTGTGCGTAGTCTGCTTGCTCAATTCCTTGCATGAGTATAGGACAATCTGATGTTTTGTGTTCGGCTCCACATTTCTCACAATTGCTCTTCTTAGCTTGTGATGCTTGTGATATGCTCTCCACCTTGTGATACAGATAATCAATTTTTGCAGAGATTGCTGAATAAGCGTCCACCTCGTAGACACCTGGAGTTTTCTTTGGAGTTGCCCTCTCAGAAGACCACATGGCTGATGTGGTAGCCATTCGCTCAAATAATTCCAATGCCCCATCAACTGTTCTTGTGGATATTGAGCCATCTGATGCTAAATCTAACATGCTCTTATGATATGGAAGTAATCCTATGTAGAAGAATCGGATCTGGGTCTTTTTATCGAACCCATACTGGGGGCATTTCCGGAGCATGTTTTTAAATCTGTTCCAGGCTTCATCAAATGATTCAGTCTCTCCTTGATTGAATACTGATATATCATGTCTCAGCTTTGCTATCTTGGCTGGGGAGAAGAACTTTGTGCAGAACTTGTGTGCCAGCTCATTCCATGTAGTGATACTTGCAACCGGGAGTGAATCCAACCATTCAAGTGCTCGGTCTCGTAGCATGTGTGGAAAAAGCCTCAACCTAATGGCGTCATCCGAAATCCCTTGGTATCTGAAATGTTGACACATAACCAGAAAATCGTGATAGGTGTGTGTGTGGGTTCTCCTCAGCCTTGCCATAGAATTGGTGTCCATTTTGAAACAGCTGTATCACATTGGTCTTTAACTGAAAATTAGGTTGCCCAAACGATGGATACACTATGCTGGACTGGCTTTGAATCACTTGAGGAGTCAAGAAATCCCCCAGAATCTCATTCCCTTCGTCCATAGCCTCTCCTTCGTTAGCATGAATCATGGGATTGTTTAACTCGTTGGCCATTTGTACTTGTGCTTCGCGGTGATTTCTTTGTCGTCGGTGAAAGGTGCGCTCAATTTCAGGATCAGCTGGAATCAATTCTCCTCCAGCCAATCGTATGCAAATCTGAGAATTAAAACTAGTACGAGCACTTAGATTCAAACAATTTAATTAACTAAAATACAAATAGAGAATAATAAACTAAAATAAAAATAAAAACAAAATTATGCTAAATAAAAATTAAGTTCGAATTAGTGCCTCAAGAAATAAAATTAAACTAAACTCAATCCCCGGCAACGACGCCAAAAACTTGTTCGCGAAATATTTCTTTCGATTTAAATTACCGCAAGTGTACGGGTCGTGACAAGTAATAAAATGGACTTTAGAAGTCCGAGTATCGTCCCACAGAGAAAGAGTAGTTCAATTTTACTTATTTTAGCCTTAACCGAAACTAATTGAGTTAAAATGAATTTTGGAATAAAAAAAAA
>NW_019258717.1:68976-70807 GCF_002742605.1 Olea europaea var. sylvestris
TGAAGAAATCTCGTAAATCTCGCATCAATTCTTGTTCTTGCCTTCAATTCCACTCCAAGATGAATGTTTTTGCCTCCCAAGTCATTCGTGCGGCTTCTGGTCGTCTTGTTGCTATTTAAACCCGTCCAAAATAGGTTACCAAAGAAGTTGCAATCATATAAGGAAACTGCAAAATTCGAAAAAAATTATACCTATGCGACCGCATAGGTTTAGGAAAAACGCCATTTTTCATCCCTGGAGGTTCACTCACGGTCGCATCAGTTTTATACTATGCGACCGCATAGTAGAGCTACTTTCTTGTTTGAGTCATTTTGGTCCTCAAGTTTCATTCATTCACTCCTTGACCTCCTCTCTTGTTCCTAGTTGCTCCAATGTTCCCTTATAACTTCCAATTGGTGCTTGGCTTGATCAATTGCTTGATGTGTTCATCAGGTCAACTTTCAAATAATTACAATTTGGTCCCTGAATTTTCATTTTGCTCCAATTTGGTCATTTTCGGCTCTTTTCTCCTGAATTCCACTATTTCCATAGAATTTCCTACATTGCATGAATTTGACAAAGTTAAGTAACAATTCAATCATTTTACTTGTATTTAAGTCATGTTTGTGATGTAAATAAGTGTGCAAAAACACACTTATCAGTAAACTCTTTCATACCACGTTTAACACAATGACAGTTAAATTGTTTTTGATACACGAAAAGATATTAAAATCGTTCCAGTACAAAAATTATAATTTTTCATATAATGACATTGAAATCATTATCGAGATACAAAACGATATGAAAATCGTTTCACTACGAAAAGCTATAATGCTTCAATGATATTTATATCATTGCTAAAATGCAAAACGATATGCATATCGTTTCAATGCAAAACACTACTGGCGGAGGAGAAAGAAGATTGCCCAGCCCTACCCCCAGCCAGAAGCAAATTAGCTTGTAATAAAATGGAAAATTCAGCCCAAATTCATGGTGAAATAAAAAAAGTAAAAATTTAGCCCAACCCAAAAATTAATTTTAGCCCAACTAACTTCATTCCCAACCAAAGCCCAATATTCAATTATTCAAATTTAGAGTTCACTTATAGTCAAATTAGTTTATTATATAACAAACAAAATTTATTGATTAAAGTAAAGATAAATGACTAATTTTAACAGATGCCACGTATTAGACTAAACTTAAAAGTAATTAAATTTTTTCTAACATGTTTTTTCATATATGACTTATTTATATTTGTGCGTTAAAAGTTTATTTATTGCAACCATGAGATGAATGTTATTATCAAAATAAGTCACATACTCAATATTTACGTTTATCAGTTAAACATATATTTGTTAGAACTTTGTTATGAGAGTCCAAAAATATATTTTGACAAATTTTATCATGAGTGTCATGTGTTTAACCTTTTAAACTAAATCTTGTGCGGCAAAGAGCATCTTTTATGATATAAAAAATTAAAATTTTAGTCTACCCAAACATATCTTCGTGCCTTTGTCTCTAACTATTGCTGTACTAATTCACATAATGATATTAAAGTCATTATGCCAAACATATTGCACGCACGCTTGCACCATTCGTAATTGATAGGATTGACATCGAATTATTTTCACATAACTATATTGAGGTCGTTCCTACAGAAAATAATGATATTGAAACGCCGTAATATGATAAATCATTTCAGTACAAGTTTACCGTCATTGAAGTCGTTCTAGTCCAAAATATAACTATAAAGATATCAATATCGTTCCAGTAGAAATTTATCATATTTGAAGTCGATGTAGTACGAAATATAATTGAAACGATGTTGATGTCGTTTATATATATATATATA
>NW_019258717.1:71233-93481 GCF_002742605.1 Olea europaea var. sylvestris
TATATATATATATATATATATATATATATAACGGTAACGAAATCATTTTGAATGAAATAGTCGAAATAGCATAATGACATTAAAATTGTTCCAGTACAATTTTTCCGACATTGAAATCGTTTTAGTATGAAACATAACTACAATTATACTAATGTCATTGCTTTTCATATATAATGACAATTATATCGTTCTGGCTCAAAATATCGATTTGACCGTTCAAAATCAACCGACATGCCTTTGACATACTAAGTTGACCAAAAAGGGTATCATATGGGTTCCATCCCACTTGAAAGAAAGTATCCATAACATTAGGCGGGTGTTTGGCCCTCATTCTTAGCTAATTTTAATGGATGGAATAGTATTTTTTTGAAAAATGTGTGGTTGAAAAAGAATGAAATGTTTTTTATTTGTGTGTAATATTATTTTATGGAAGATTGTGTGGCTGAAAATAAGAGAGAGGGAAAGAATGAGAATGAGATAAGAATGGGGGCCAAACATGGGTTGATGTCCTCAGAGTCGTTTACCACCTTCGAACTTATTCGAGGAATGGAAAGTCTCTATGTTTTGTCTTTCTAAGTCATTTAAGTGTTATCAACCCGCTTAAATACCTTAAATAGTCATTTTATGTATGTTGAAGGTATGTCTGGTAGTCGTGGACGGTCGAATCGACATTTTGAGTTAGAATAATATAATTATCATGATCTATGAAAAGAAACGATATCAATATCATTGTAATTATGTTTCATACTAGAATTTCAATGTTGACAAAATTGTACTGAAACGATTTTAATGTCGTTATGTTATTCTGACTATTTTATTTAGAACGATATCGCTATGGTCATGAATGAAAAGAATGACATCAATATCGTTCCAATAGAAATTTATTGTCTTTGAAGTCAATCCAGTGCGAAATGTAACTTAAACGATTTTGATGTCATTTATTTTCACACATGACGATAATGAAATCATTCCGAATGAAATAGCCGAAATAATATAACGATATTAAAATTGTTCCAGCATAATTTTTTTCAGCATTAAAGTCGTTCTAGTATGAAACATAACTACAATGATATTGATGTCGTTTCTTTTCATAGATAACGACAATTATATTGTTCTGGCTCAAAATGTCGATTCAACCAAATTCACAACCATCTGACATGCTTAGGGCAACCAAAAAAGTCATCATGTGGGTTCGATCCCACTCGAAAAAAGTATCAATAACATTAGTTGTTTCTAATGTTGTCTACTACCTCCAAACTTATCCAATGGATACAAAGTATCTATGTTCGTTCTTTCTAAGCCATTCAAATATTATCAATCTAATTGAATACCTCAATCGATCATCCTACAATCATTTAAATCGGTATAGCAATACAATTTTCGTAATGAACGACATACATATTGTCGTGTCACAATAACGATTTCAATGTCGTTACGTAAAGTATTATAATTTTGGTCTTGGAACGACATCAATATCGTTTTGTATTTCAAGAATGATTTGAAAATCGTCATGTGAAAGCATTACAATTTTCCTTATAGAACGACATCAATATTGTTTTGTTTGTTAGGAATGAATTTCTATGCCGTCACATGAAGCAATACTTAGATTTTGTCATAACGACTTAAATTTTGTTTTGTTTTTTGGAACGATTTTAGTATCTTGAACATATATGATATAAATTTGAAAGTTTCAATATCCTAAATATACAAACTTGAATTCAATATCCTGAAATCGTCAAATTCCAAATGCACTAGCTAGACAAAATCTAAGTAGCTAAAACAATATTCTCAAATCATCAAATAGTCTAAACAATAATTCAACCAATTAACAAAATTACATAAATGAAATAGCTAAAAATAATCTAAGGCTCGACGTCTCATGACAACAATTCTTTCTTGATTTACAATGTCATACCTTTTCTACATAGCACAGCAAAATTAAAAATAATTAATAATTACCAAAGAGGTAATCGACCTCAATTTGAATCAATCTACACTTATAATTACAAATGATAAACTTATTATTTATAAAATGTAGCCCACGTGGAGAACCTTTTATTATTTTTTCTTTTTAACACTGCTCTCCAAAAAAATCCGAGCTTGACTGTGGAGCATTACCCCATAAGACTTAAAGTTGTCATGCAACAGAAAAATCAAAACAAGGGAAAGAAAAGGAAAACGGGAAAACGTACCATAAGAGTTGGGCACTAGATACATACGAGATAAAAAAGTTACATCAATGATAAAATCAATCATGGCCACTGCATCTTATTTCAACCTTTGGAAGGATAACAAATTTATAATTAAACTGTTTGTTATTGACTAACTAAGACAAGTAAGAACAGTAGGAAATAGCACGAACAAACATGGCTAGTTGATCGAAAATGATAGAATTAAACATCAAAGGAGACATACAAGTCCTCCAATGTTCACATGAAATCGTCAAGCGTACGAAATCGTTGTATAAATAATAAGATTTGTGAGTTAAAAATATCATTCCCACAAAAAATAAGGTATAATTTATAGTTCAATAGCTGCTATTAAATTTGAAGTGTGATGACAACAGAAGAGTGATTTTGTGATTGTTTACACTACGTCTAATATATACTAATAAAGCAAGTAAATTTTTATTTTATCGAATGTGAATACTTGTATTGGATTCATGATTTCCCTTATTTTCATCTATTTCAATTATCAATTGATAATCTAGTTAACTTCATGTGTTTTTGATGATAAATAACGTCAATATGTTAAACGCTGTTTTCCAATATACATCAATTTATGATTTATAATACTCAATCATATTCCTAATCTGAATTCATATAAAAATCATATAATTTTTTTTAGGTCAAATGGAGGTTTCCCACTTTTTGAACGGCTTTTGATTTATATAGAGTGTTAAAAAATTGCATACCAAAAATTTCCAAAACAAAATAAGTAAACACAATTTTTTTTCCTGGAATTGAACGATGCTTAACATAGTTCATTTGGTGCGAAGCACAATACATGTGATTTGATCTTAGAAGTGGATTTTTGGAACCATGTGTACGTAAGGCCTATGCCTACGCATGGAACAATTTTTTGGGACAAATTTTGCAATTTGGTCCTTGAATTTTCTCACGTATGTGTTTTGATCCTTTCCAAAAATTTCTCTTCCTGTTGACTTGTCTTCAACTTCATTTAACCATTGACATCTTTGAATCATCATTTTGCAGTCTGACTAACTTTTGAAGAAATTGCATTTTAGTCCATACACTTTGTATTTGATTCGATTCAGCCATTTTCTCTGGCAATCTTGTTCATATATCTTCCAATTGTATTCAATTAAATCCTTGGCATTTTTTATCTTCATTTTGTCGCCCGTCTCATCTATGAATTATTTTCAATTTAGGCCTCAACTTTTGAATTTCGCTCATTTTTCACTATTTTTTCATTCTTTTCGTCCATTCTTCATCAAAAATCGAGTTTTACCTATTTGACACAATATAACATGAATCAGACTATATTTCATCAAAAGAACTACAAAATATAATTATTTAAAACCCTAAATAAGTGTATAAAGTACACTTATCATCCTATTTTCTAAAAGGAATTGAAAATGACTAAAGAATGTCAAGGGGACATACAAGTTCCTCCTAGTTTACAAAAAGGATCGAAAATGATAGGAAAAAAACATCAAAGGAGACATAAAGTTCCTCCTAGTTTCCAAAAAGGACACGCTTTTCAGATTTACAAGTTAGGCGATAAATAAGAGAGTATAATTAGAGCATCCAACTATACAAATCAAATTATACAGAAACGTTGTATTAAGGTTGCCTGTGACAGGCAACAAAGAAACATTCATTAAATATTTGCAAAAGATGCAGCACAACAATACACCAACATTATTACTGATAACATTTTCAAAACCAATGCCACAATAACTAAAATACTGCATTACGAAATAGTATCTTATAGCAAGAGTTAACTAAGGAGAGAGAGAGATACTATTACCATGAGAAAGAACGGTAACAATGTTAAACTATGAACACAATTGGTCGCTTTATCCAATATAAACACAATGATACAGGAAAGAATAACCTTCCATCATTTCAAACAAAGTTCCACAATTTAAACATATTTATAAAAGAAATCAAACTCGGTAATAGCCATCCCGCTTGCCATCATTCACCAGTTATAATACAATTCCATAAATATACATCATAGCACATTCATACTCTAAATATACATCAAGAAAATTCCTAATTCTGATCATTCTACAACTAAATAAAATGCATGAATGAACCATTTAGAAATGAAAAATCTAATCCTAACCAAGGGATGTATGAACCAAGAGCCATCATCACCCCTCTGCAGCCAGACATGCTCATATAAATCTTCGTCTTAAAAGTTCGTAATGCCTGGGATTTTTTTAAGTCTTCATCCTCACCTCGATCAATTTGCACGAATGTTTAAGTTAAATCTTTGATTTTATATCAGAACAATGGGTTTTGCTTCAGATAGAGGATTCAATTGTCATTGTGGGGAAGAATGGTTTTTTGACAAGAATGAAAGCCCCAATTCCTTTTTCAACGTGGTTTACAAGAGAAGGGTAGAGTGGTCTTTTCACACTTTTAAATAATGAAATTTCCTTTTCTTTTGAATAATTTGGTCGAAGGCCTTTTGGACAAAAACACATTGAGAAATGGCTAAAACTGAACTAATTTTCCTATTTAATAAAGATAAAAGGTTTTATATAGGGATGTTAACGAGTTGAGTCGATATGGCTCACGAGCCTAAACTCAAGGTTCGGATTCAACTTAAGTAAAATGGTGCGAGCTTTTTTGGGCTTGAGCCGAGCCGAACTTTTACTTGGCCAAAAAATTTAGGCTCAACCCGAGCTTTCGGCTTGGGCCTTATCGAGTTGGGCTAGTTTGGGTTGAGTTGAGCGGAGCATGCTCAATTTTTTTATTTTTTATTTTTTCAATATTTGCTGCCTTAAAAGGCAAATAGTTGCCTTTTATTTATTTATTTATTTATTTATTTATTATTATTATTATTATTATTATTATTATTATTATTATTATTATTATTATTATTATTATTATTATTATTATTATTATTATTATTATTCTAATTCAAGGGACGAGCGACTTGTCACGAGTCGAAAATAGCCTATGACACGAGTCGACCTGTGTGGCTCGTTGAGCCTGAGCCTCAAGTCGGGCTAGCTCGGGCTTTTTCAAAATCGAGTCATGGGCAGCTCGAGCCGACTGCTCAATTGTCATCCCTACATTAATATGATCTTGTGGTTCAATTTGGATAACATTTATAAAATATACCCTTAGCCAGTAAATTTTAGCGAAATTTAATTTTGACGGTTTTGTTTGGGCTCCATTTTCTAAAAAGAACATTTTTCTTTTTCTTATTTTTGATCACACGTTTTTCAATATAATAATATTACACGTAAATCCATAATTTTTCATTTATCTTTTAACCCCACATTTACTATTCCAAAATATATTTTCTCCCAAAATTGCATTAAAATGAATCCCGAACAGGGGCTAATTTGTTATAAGTTGATCGCTAAATTTCAATTTTGTTTCAAGTTGATCACTTTGTCCCCGTTTGTTAATTTGATTAACTGAAAATAGAATATAACAATGTTAGAGTACCATGACCTGAATTCTATTTAACTTGACCAGAAGAGCTAATGATGCGATATATGTGGTAAAACAAAATTTATGAGAACTTTTAGAGGTATGTGGTGGTAGGACGAGGGATCGATCACTTGATACCGTAGCCCACCACTAATCCCATTGAAGATACGAGGGTAGAGGCCCTTTGATATTGATTCATATGATATATTTTATGGCTCTGTCGTATTAGTCGGTATAATCGTCAAAACACTCATATTTTGTACTCATTTTTGATATAGGGGATTTTTTCCTCCTCTACTCATGATTTTTTTTTCACTAAGGTTTCCACGTAAATTTGTATTTTCTTTATTGTCTATTCTCGCTTACTCGAAACAAACGGCTTAGTTATCTATGATTTAGGCTAACGACTAGATAATCGTGTTAAGTTTAAATTAATGAAATCGAACAGAGTGATCAAATGTTACAAGTGCAACTATCCACTCAACAAAGTTTAAGTCAGTATAAATTTGGAAGAAACGAAGGTTAACTAGATAATCATGTAACTTTAAACTAATAAATACGGACGCAACAATCAAATTTTAATAAATGTTACAAGTGCAATGGTAAGTTCAATAAAGTTTAAGTCGATGATAATTTGGAAGAAAATGAGGTTAATGACTCGTAAAATTTCACTGACTGAAAATTCAGTCAACTACGTATTCTACTCGATTATGAACAGTGGCAAGGCGTTCATCGACCATGCCTCTAACCTATAACAAAATATATGCATGCCTTAGCAACTCGTATAAAATTTTGCTGACAGAAAATTTAGTCAACTATCTATTTGACCCAATCATAAACAGTGTCGAGGCATTGGTTGACTCTACCTTTAACCTATAACAAAATATATGCATGCCTCATTTTCATCAAGATTATATAATTTCACATATTTTAATATATACCATTTCAAATCATAACTTGTGCCTGTAAATGGGTATTACGTTCTTTCCAGATGACATTGTCCCATTTGCTAGAGCCATAAATTGTCCAAAAAAATTGTATTAAAATTTGATAAAATTGATTGGGTACTACTACGTAAAACTACTTTGGCTTCGCATCAATTTAAGTGACAGTGGGGTATAGCACTTTATTATCTCGTGAAAAATATGGGAAAAGTACATAAATACAATATTTTATGTGTACAGTTTCAATTCTAACAAGCTTACAAAAAAATTTTAAAAATCAAATGATATATAATATAATATATATTTTAAGATTTATGAAAAAAATTTAGAATAATTAGTTAATTTTAATATATTTCCAAAGACAAAAATATCATATCACAATATATATCATTATATCGTTTAAATATTATTTCTCTCACGTCTCACTTTCTCTTTTACAATTCATTCTTTCACATTCTCTCTCTTACAACACATACCATTTCTCTTTATAGTATATATCATATAATAATTGTTTTTTTCACCTACCACTTTATCTTTCCTACCCCTCAAATTTTATCCCTCTCTCACTCCTCTCACTGTCGTTCTAAAATCATGATATATTATTTTAGAAAATTAGATGGACACATTTTGTGATCCCTAGTTTAATTAATCGAGTTACAATCATAATAACACATAATTTGTGGTCATCGTCACACGCCAATCTCAAACCACACAAGTTCACAGTTACAAAAACACAATTATAATTCACAATAACATATTATCCTCATTTTGAAAAATGTGTGGTTTAAAAGAAGAAGAAATTTGAATTTACGTGCAATATTTTTTATTGTAAAATGTGTGATTAATAAAAAGATGGAGAAAAAATTATTATAATTTTAATGGGGTCAAACGAGAGCATAATTTACGGTCACAATTATCGACGACTTACAAATCACAGAACGTCACTGTCAGAAATACATAAAATGTATGGTCACAATCGTAAGTTTCGTCACAAATCACACGTTTTTATAGATCACAACTTATTTATTAGTCATAGATTATCAAATTAATTGGCTACAACTTACTTGTTAGTCAATAAGACATAAATTATAGGTCACAATTACAAATTTAATCAAAAGTTCACACATTTTTAGATCACATATTATTTATCGATAACAAATTATTCGTTTTATTGGTCAAAATTATCTAATAATTAGTCACAATCGCTTTTTGTCCGACTCACTCACTCCCACCACCATCAATACCGTAAGAAAAAATTGCCACCTCATCACCACAATCGCATATATTTGCCCAAAAAACATGTTGCCACACCCACTATCACTACCACTATCATTTAGATATGTACCTTTACCACATCACCATCATGTAGATGTATATCCATCCTCATCACTACCTCACTCCATTCGAAAAACAGAAATGGACCAGAACATCCATTTCCATTAAGCCAAACCTCTTTCAATTATGTAATATTTTGTATATGGGTTATCAGCACAAAACATCCCTATGTTTAGAGTTTATGGTGCAAAACGTTCATGTGTTCTTTTTTTCCTGCATTTTCCCCTTTATTTCCATCTCTCATTGTGGAAATCATTATTTTCATCTAATTTTTTAATAAAAATTGTAAAATAATGAATACACCCTCCAATATAAATAAAATAAAAAGAAAAGAAAAAAATAAAGAACTAATTACAACCATACTCCCAATTTTTAAAAAAAAGCGCAAATGGATCCCGAATAAATTATTAAAGAACAAAAACGAAAAAAAGAAAAGGTATCCCTTTCTTTTCCCTCCCACAGCCACACCCACGACCACTACCACCATCACCACCATGATAATAGACCAAGCTTCGATGAGTCGAGTTGAATTGCTACTTGGCTGTTTTGCCATCTCTAGTTGGAATCCATTAGCATTTTTTTATGACCGTGGTTGTGGGGGCCAACTTACGTGCACCTCGACTAATTTCACGGGACTCTAAGTTTACAGTCGGGTACTCACCTTAGTGGCCCTAAGGGAATCGAACCGTTAACCATTGAGGAGTAAGCCCAAAGTCTGACCACTGAGTTACCTCTCAATGTTGGAATCTGTTAGCATTACAATCTATAAGTGGAATTAATTTAAAGAGTAGGGAAAAATATTTCAAAGATTTTCGTAGATTTGATTGTGAATGAGCAAGAATATGGAAGAAGGGATGATCACACTCAGTTTTGCTTAATTACAACCCATTTGTTAGACTATTTTTATTTTTCAATTGGTGATCAAATGGGTTGGCGTGGAATGGGTTTGGTGTACTTTACCTTTTTTTTGAAAGGAAATACATTTAACCCGATTAATGAAATTCAAAGTTAAAAGGTTGGGTTCGAGGTAATTTTCCCTTAAAATATATTACATCTTCAATTAACAATGAAACGTTGGACCCCAATACTATCTAAACGGATGCTAAACGCATACGTGTGACAAATGTTCGCTAAAAGTGCGTGCCACAAGTTCATGGGTTGCGTTTAAGTAATAAAGTGGACATTTTGAGTCCAGAATTATTGTTCACGAAAATAATATTTCGATTTACAGCTCCGCAAGTGTACAGTTTGCAATAAGTAATAAAGTGGATTCTAGAGTCTAAATGTCGTCCAACAGATATTGAATAGCCTAATTTTATTGGTCTTGGCCTTAACCGAAACAAGGTTTTCAAAAATGATTTTACAGCTCAATTAAACACTAACCTACACTAGATATGTAAATGTGTATGATTTAAATGAATTGAAGTGCAAACAAACGCTTAGATAAACTCAAAATGCAACTTGAATGTTTGAAACACAAATTGATGAATTTAATGAATGTATAACGCACTAGGATCACGAATTCCCAAGCAATGCCCAAATCAACCCTAGTTCTATAATTTGACAACAAGTTGAAATTATGAAGAATCAATGCTCTTAAATTTATCCTATAGTCTCTCTCTCAAGCAAAGTTGAACCTACTCTCATATACCACCTGCATATATTTCTATGGCGGGTGCAGTCATACAAGAATGTATTCAGCTTTGTGAGCACTTAAAGATTCATGTAGAGTATTGCGGTATATCTCTGTCCCCCCATCGGACTCTACGATGATTTATATATTATCGAACCTAATTCTCTCAAATACAAGAAATAGATCACCAAACTCACACAATTACAGGCCCAATAATTATGTAAGAACTTAAATGTACATAAACTATTTAAAATATTCAATATGTGTTTTAATGTAAAAATAAATAAAGAACAAGGAACAAAGAATCACATTACAAGGTTCATCGATATCCTAATACAAGAATTTCTAGTCTAACATGGAGAAAGTTACAAAATACATAATAACTTGAGGAAATAACATCACCGAGTTAATTAATTGCATGAAATCCTATCGATTTTTATGTTTTTCTTCGTTGTTGTGGCTCTAAATTCTCTCCAATATGTGTTTTTCTCCTTCTTAATGCGTTCTCTTTTTAATTTGATGGTTTTGGGGTTTATATATCGTGTCCCAACTAGGTTGCATAAGAGTTTTAATGAGAAAAGGAAACTGCAGACTTTGCCCCCGAATTATAGCTATGCGACTGCATAGTTAGGCCAAAATCTCCCTTTGAAATCCCTATTGCGGTGTATGCGACCGCATAGTATTTTGAACTATGCGACCACATGGTTCAACCGTTTTCTCCACCGGACATTTTTCGATATTTTGATCATAATTTTCTCTTTCGATGTCCAATTGAGACGATTCAAAGTGCGTAGAAAAGCTAACGAAAAGGGCTACAATTTTGATTTTGATAGACCTTTTCTAATTTAGACATTTACTTTGCCAAAAAGGGGTCTCAAACAGAAGCTAGAAATATGGAGCATAACAATTTCGCCTGGAAGTTTATATGTGATAATACTTCGACTCTATTTCATCTCTTTGACTTCTTTTCTCATTCGATTGACCCGTAACACTCTTGAATCTTTATTACATCGCTTGTCTGGCTATGAATTATTTGTAACTTGATCCCTGAACTTTCATTTTTTGCCTTTTTCACGTCTTTTTCTCTTGAATTCTATCATACCCATCAATATAGCCCTACAAAATAAAATTGCACAGATTTAAGTCATATTCAACCAATTTTATCAACAACTAATCATATTTTGTGGACCGATTAAGTGTGTAAAAACAACACTTATCAATTGTCGATCTCTCGATGAGAGAATACCAATACAAGATGAATTAACAATATGAGGGCTAACCAAAATATACAAAAATAAAAACCATAAGAAAAAAAAAGTTTTTAAAACTAAAATTAACCAAAGTGGTAATCAAAGTGAAGACATTCCCCAACAATGGCGTCAAAAACTTGGTCGCAAAAAGTGCACGTCGCAAGTGCACGAGTCACGTTCAAGTAATAAAGTTGACATTTTGAGTCTGAATTGTCGATCTCTCAAGAAATGTATACTTTAGATTACACAACTTTAATTAATTTAAGTCTAACAATAAAAATAAACACACATTAAAACTGTGATTTTGAAAAAAATAACTAAAAATCTACAAAATAAGAAAATATAAAAGTCATGGGAATTTTAGGAAGCAAATGTGGTTGGAATTTATGGTTTCACTTAACCGTCGCCTAATTAATTTCTCCACATGTCAATTAACAAATTATTCATTTACGATGTTAGACCCGTTTTTCAATTTTAGTTAATTACATCTCTCAAGGAAAATTAACTCTAATTGATTGGTTTAACCTATTATATCTCTACGTCAATTAAAACCAAACAATTACATTAACTATTTGTGAAAATAACTCAAATGATCACCTAGGATTAGGGGTATATCTCTATCCTCTACACATACTAAGGGTTCCTACTATTTGGTCTAAAGTGCACAATCTTCTTCGTACAATACGAATCACTAAACATAATTATTCATTGCCCACATAAATGAAAATGCAGTAATTAAAATAGTAGATACACATGAAAATAAGTAAATTAATATCAATTGGCAAATATGAAAATTAAACAATGCTAGATTAAACTACAACAATAAATCTCAACACAAATAACTTAGCTCATTTTATGTATATATTAAAAAGGTTTTTAAACAATACATCGCAAGTTTGACAAAATAATTGAGAAAATACAAGGTGGAGATAAAACCTCTTTTTGAGCTTGCTCCTGATTTCCCAAACATTGTCAAATCCTTAGTTGAATCTCCTTGCGCTCTAAATTGTGCCCCAAAATGCCAAGGAAAACTAAAGGAAGAAAAAAAAAATGAAGAAAAGAGAGAAAAAGAAAATAAAAAGAAAGAAAAGAGAAGAAAAAGGAAATAGAAATCGGCAGAATGAAGCTCAAGAATGAACCCAACTGCCCCCTTTTCCCTACTATATAAAAAAGAGAATGTGAAGTTATTGTAAAAATCAACAGTGATTTATGCCATTTTGTCTCACTATAGCATTTTTTTTTAAAGTGGGTGAGCAAAAACGACGCCGTTTGTCATTGCTTTATATATATATATATATATATATAGTAAAAAAAAAAAAGCAATCTAAATTTACTGCAACACGCAACTTTCCATACTTACCACAAAAAATTTAAAGTAATATTTAGATATATTTAATTTAAAAAATTAAATATTAATAAAAAGATTATTATAAAATTAAATACCATTTGGAATTATTAAAAAATAAAAATACTAAAATATAAGACAGAAAATATTTCTAAGAAGTAAAAAGTTACTTGTGAGTAAAAAAATAGAAGAGAAATGAATTAAAAAGAATTTGAAATTGAAAAAAAAAATTATTTATAATGTAAATAAGAACGAAAATGAAAAAAAAAACAAATAAATCTTTCTGTGCATGGAGACTCTAATTGTCTCCGTGCATCTCCATGCATGGAGACATTTTTATTTTTTTTATTCTTTTTAACATTATAAAATAATTTTTTCAATTTAAAATTCTTTTTAATTCTTCTCTTCGTAATATCCTATTATATAGTGTACCTCTAAATTTTTTGAAATACGCAATTTTCATACCTCCCACCAAGTTAGCTTAAAATTCAAAGTAATATTTAGATATATTTAATTTTTTAAATTAAATATTAATAAAAAGATTACTATAAAATTAAATATTGTTTGGAATTACTAAAAAATAAAAATACTAATAATAAGGCAGAAAAGATTTCTATAAAGTGTAGGAAGTTACTTTTAAGTAAAAAATTGAAGAGAAAAGAATTTCAAATTGAAAAAAAATATATTTATAATGTAAATAACACAAATATTAAAAAAAAATTCTCTCCGTACACGGAGACTCAATATCTCCATACACAGAGAAATGTCTATCTCCATGCACGGAGACTCAAAATCTCTGTGCGCGAAGGCAAAAGTCTCAGTGCAAGGAGAGATTTTTTATTTATTTACATTATAGATAATTTTTTTTTCAATTTAAAATTCTTTTTAATTATTTTATTTTCATAATAAAACTTAATTTTTCAATTTTTCACTCACTACCATATAAAAAAGTGAATGGAAAGTCACTGTAGCAATGAACCATTTTCACTCCATGTGGCCTTTTTTCCTTGATCTACTTCCAAGTTTAAATTTTATTTTTTTATTTTGTTTTTACTTGTGCGTATGAATTTTATTTTTAATTTTTTTTTCCTCTTGCCGTGGACAAAATGACATCGTTTTGTTTTAACTTATGGCAAAACGAAGACATTTTACTCCACATGAATCTGACATAGTATATTTTCTCTATTTTTATACGCTACCCGACCATGCCTTTTCAAATTCACCATTTTTGCTTCTTCTCATCCACACACACTTCTCACTCTTCTCCTCAAATACTTGCTCTCTTTAATGCTTGACTCTTGAAAAAAAATCATATTTTGAGTCAATTTGAATTTCAGGTAATCCATAGTTAGATTCTTCAACCTTTCATTTTCCTTTTCTGTGTATTCCTATTTTGTGTATAAACTATTTTTTTTTCATTTTTTCCTTGATATTTAGGACTTCAATATTTGAAGTTGAATTTTTTTCCAATGGGTAAGTTTGTTTCTTTTTTTCCTTCTTTAGGTCTTTCTTTGTATTATTGTTTTAAATTATGGTTTATGTGGTTTCCAAATTGTTCTTCTTTATTTTTTATTTACTGTTTAGATCTATTTTGATTTTCTATTAGTTAGGGATGTAAACGTGCCGGGTCGAGTCGAGCCGGCTTGCGAGCCTAAAGTTTCGGCTCGGGCACGGCCCAGTTAAAATGGGCGAGCTTTTTTGCTGGCTCGAGCCGGCTCGGCCAAAAAAAAAGGCTCGGTCGGAGCTTTTTACGGGCCGAGCCGGACAGGCTCGTTTTCTCCACTTTTTTTTTTAATCTGCTGCCTTTTAAGCCTTTAATTTAATTTCCTTTTTTTTTTTATTAAAAAGCTCGCGAGCTCACGGGCCAGCTCGGGCAAAGCCTGTGTCCCCAAAATGGGGCTCGGCCCGAGCCTAGGCTCGGGTCTATCGAGCCCCGAGCCGAGCTATGGGTGGCCCGAGCTTGCGAGCTCGATTGTCATCCCTACTATTAGTTGACTGGATATCTAGGATTTCAACGTGTTATTTGTTGTTTGTAATTTTGTGTTATTTTCGTTCTAGATTAGATCTGAAAATTTAGGATTTCAATGTCCTTTTGTCTTCTTCTTCTTCTTCATTTTTTTATGCTTATTGTCTTTGTTTTGAAATTTACTTTTTAAAGATGTTATTTTTGTTGTTGGTTACCTCGAGATTTACTCTTCGAATGTGTTTTCTTACTGTTAAAGTGTTGAAGGTTCAAAAATTATTTTTGGTCTTCTATATTTTCTTTTTCTGTGTATTCCTATTTTGTGTATAAATTAATTAGTTTTATTTATTTTCAATTTTTCCTTAGTATTTAGGACTTCAATATTTGAAACTGATTTTTCTCAACGGGTAAGTTTGTTTCCCTTTTTTCCTTCTTTAGTTCTTTGTTTGTATTATTTTTTTAAATGATGGTTTATGTGGCTTTCAAACTGTTCTTCTTTGAATTTTTATTTACTGTTTAGATTTATTTTTGTTTTCTATTAGTTGACCGAATATCTAGGTTTCAACGTGTCATTTATTATTTATTGTTTGTAATTTTGCGTTATTTTTGTTCTTAGTTAGATATGAAGATTTAGGATTTCAATGTCCTTTTGTCTTCTTCTTCTTCAATTTTTTTTACGCTTATTGCCTTTGTTTTGAAATTTACTTTTTAAAGATGTTATTTTTGTTGTTGGTAACTTCAAGATTTACTTTTCGAATGTGTTTTCTTACTATTAAAGTGTTGAAAGTTCAAAAATTATTTTTGGTCTTCTATATTTGAGTTGAAAATTTAGGTTTTGAAGGTTTTTCTTTTCGCTTTGTTGAAGATTTACTATTCTAATTTGTTATTTGGTTAGTTATTAGTTGATGATGAAGAATAAGTGTTTGAATGTGTTGTTTTGTTCTTTGTGAACTGTGTTGTTTCCTTTGGAAACTAAAGCTGAAGGTTTAGAATTTTAATGTCCTTGTGGCTTTATTTTTTACACTTATTGTCTTTGTTAACTTTGTTGTTGGTGACCTCAAGATTTAGTCTTCGAAGGCATTTTCTTGTTGTTGAAGTGTTGGTAGTTCGAAAATGCTTTTTAATCTCTATATTTGAGTTGGAAATTAGGCTTTGAAAGTTTTTTCTCCATTTTTTGGTTGAAAATTTACAATTTCAATCTATTATTTGTTTTTTTATTAGTTGATGATGAACATTAAGGGGTTCGAATGGTTTTTTTTTCTCTATGACTTGTATTATTTTTGTTTGAAGTTAAAGCTAAATATTTAGGATTTTTATGTCCTTGTGGTTTCATTTCTTGCACTTATTGTGTTTGATCTCTCTGCATATTCATTCATTTCGTGATCACCTAAAAATTCTTATGTTTATGTTGGTTTCTTTGTCGTCCAAGTGCATTTTATCTATAGAAATATACATGCAACTCATTGTCTTGATATTCATTTTCCATAGTCTAAAAAATTCATGCCATCTAATGATTTCTGTGTCTAAAGTGTCTATAGATGCATCTTTTCGTCTTCTATTTCAAATTTAAGTTCAAGATTTACCCTTTAAACTTGTTATTTTTCTGTGAGGTTGAGAATTAGTCTTTGAAGGTAGTTGAGACGGAAAAATTAATTGGTAAATGCGACAAAAGTGAAGAATCTGGAATACTTTATCCAAAGGTAAGTAAAATTTGAATTCAATAGAAATCTGAATATTTTTTTTGACATGCATTTTTATGCATTTTTTCCTTTATGCCTATGAGATTATGAGAGTAAGGTATGTTTTTATAGTTTCTTTTAAGCTCAATAATTCTGTCTTAAATAATATAGATTTCTTATTGTTATTTTTTATTTTATTTAGTTCTTTTGATTTTGCTCTACACCATTTTACATAAATCATAACTAAAAATTTAATTTTGGAATGCTTTTCAAGATCATTGGTGTATAATTCTTGCCTTATATCAATAAAGTATCGCTCCTAACTCCTTTTTTTCCTCTCTGTATCTCAGAATAGCTACTTTGTGTATGTAATTGATAAAAAAGATGACTTTTATTAACAAATTTATGGGGTACAATATTTTCTGTTATGCTGTTCTTTTAAATAGAAAGTCTAAAACATACATATTAATACTTTATAAAACTTCAATATTTTCCATTCTTTGGTTGTGAAAAGTGATGCTGTAGTTTGGTTCAATGGGCTCTTAGAAAATTCAACATTTATGGATTACAATTTTAAGACGTATTGAAATTGAAGGGAAATAAAAATCTCATGTTGAGATTCATTTACTGCATGAAAAAACATTTAAGGGATACTCATGCTCAGGGATGAATCTAGGCTTCAAGGTCAGTTAGGGCGGAACGTGAACGTTGAACGTTTATTGTCAATGGTCAACGTCCATGATAGCGAAAAAGGATCGTTTATTAATATTTAATTAAATAATATTCAAAAAATTGTCTGGACTAGAACTAAAAAAATTAGATGCACCACTGGAATTAGAATAAATAGATATGGGCTTTTGTTTTGGTTAAAAAAATTGTTCAATAATATGCAAAAATGCCTCAATTTTTTTTTCGATTAGAATTGATTAAAAAACAAAGCACATATGGTTGAATTAAGGCCAACATCTTCTCAATTGATTTTTTTCACTTATCCTAAATTCCTAAACATAGATTCTCAAATGACAAACCAAAACTAATAAATTATAAATTATAACTTATAACTCAATGACTCATACAACATAAATTATTTATCCCAACCACATATTCGCAATTCTCATTTTAATGCCAAATTACCAATTAACTCATTGAACATAAATCATTATTCATAAGTCATAAATAAAAAATAACACCAAAACCAAATTTTGAAAACAATGATTTTTAGAACCAGAACTATTTTTTTACCCCAAAATAAAATTGTTTTCCAAACTCTTAAAAGAATAAATAGTAATTCTTAGATTGTTCAAATTTGAATTTCATAAAATAAATTGATTAAACATAATGATAAAAGTATCCATATTATGAAATAATAATTTGAGTGAATAAATTTTTTAAAAAAATTATTTCGAAAACGAAAACTATAGTTGTTTAGTTATTATTTATTGTAAGAGTAATTAGCACAAAACATCCCTACCTTTCTTTTTGTTTTATTTGAATAGGAGGGTAAAATCGTCATTTTATTGAAAAAATGGATGAGAAAGACCTTTTTCGCAATGAAAGGTGAAAAGTAGGGGTGAAAATGCTAAAAAATTAAAGATAGGGACGTTTTGCACAATAACATTGAAAGGTAGGGATCTTTTGTGCTAATTATACCAAAAAATGAAAGGTAATGACGTTTTGCACAATAATATTGAAAGGTAGGGACCTTTTGTGTTAATTACCTTTTGATTTAACGGAACATTTTAACGAGGAGTTGACAGAAGGACGTTTTGCGTAAAAAAGGTAAAGGTGAGGGTGTAATCCGCCAAAAAACGAAAGATAGGGACGTTTTCCACAAAAAATATCGAAAGGTAGGGACGTTTTGTGCTAATTACCCTTTATTGTAACAAAATACAAAGAAGAACCCCTCTACCACATGAGCTGCCCTTGCTTTTTTGGAGGTAAGTACAATCTTTTATTAATATTTAATTATTGTGTTTAAAAATTAAAATGCGTAGTGCAGGCCAAGGGAATCGAACCGTTGTATATTTAATGCAGAAGGCAAGGACGTAACCACCAATCTGAATGCCAATTTTGTTTTTTTTTTTGCACAAAAGATATATAGATAAATATTTAACATAAACTTTCACTAAATTTTTCCTCGGCAGATCCAGCACGGGCGGCCGCCCTGGCCCGCCAAGTGTTCGATCCGCCCCTGCTCAGGCTCACATTTTTCTATTCTCTGCCCTTTTGCACAAACACAAATATAAATATATCTATGACACATTTATTTTAATGGACGTAAGTATGCACTCCCACTCCCATCGATAAGTGTTACACAAATTATTCTATATTAGTTACACTCCCTTTAAATATACTTAATTTCAACTTTTTTATTGTTTTTTCTAAATAAATATATT
Organism: Olea europaea var. sylvestris; assembly: GCF_002742605.1. Classification (NCBI taxonomy): domain Eukaryota; kingdom Viridiplantae; phylum Streptophyta; class Magnoliopsida; order Lamiales; family Oleaceae; genus Olea; species Olea europaea. Next base: position 89,418 of record NW_019258717.1, read on the forward strand.
CAATTATGGATTTTCATATTTCTCTTATATTATTAAGTGAATATCTTCATTTGCAAATTCCAACTTTTGACTCATAGATTTCATCACAATTTAGAGATGATAAATTTGATGGAATTTTATATTCATGTTTTACCATCAGTAATATCATTCTCATCTTATACATGAATTACATAAATAACTAACTACAATCTGCAATCAATAAGTAATTAACTTTTAGTTCAAAATTGTAAAAACATTTACTTGAACTTTCAAATTTTTTCTCCAAAAATTTATAATTTCTACACTAATAAAAACATAGCAAATACAAATATCGTGCAATGCATGTAACAGCGACTAATTATTAAAGTAAAGTATTAAATCCTAGGAAAATTGCAGCCTTGGTTCCTGAAATTTTGGAAAGTGAGCAAAATGGTCCTTGGACCTTTTTTAAAAATAAAAATGGCGCCTAGGCATCGGAACAGTGGCGCCCAGTTTCTTTTTTTTTTTTTCCAGCCAAAAAACATATAGTTTTTGTGTTATTTGTAGCTTAGTCCCTTAGATAATTGCACGATAGGTCATCAACTTTAATTTTGTACAATTTGATCATAAAATTTTGACTTTCATTTCAATTTTGCCCTCCATAAATTGCATCTCAAACCCTCCAATTTATGCTCTTGTACATTTTGGTCCCTAACTTCATTATTTTGCACAATTTTGATCCATTTTCACTCCCTTTTGCCTTATTCTTTTTCCTTGGGTGATATTTACCTATAAAAGCAATAATTTTATAATTATGAATAGAAATTTGCTCATTTAATCAATATTTAAGCTACTTTAGATGTTAAACGAGTGTTCAAAACACACTCATCAACAAACATAATATTAACGAAGGTGAAGGTAAATGATTTCGTGGGGGAGTTGAATTAAATCTAAACTATGTGTCTGTTAAGTTTTCAAACTCAACGAGGAATCAATAAGATGAGGTTCAAGCAACTTTGAGACCCCAAGTCAAATCTTACATTGTCACTGAATTAGTTTCGACGAATATTATGAAAATCAACAAAACATGTTAATGGTTTAAGCACAATTCCCAACTGTAATATCGGCAATGAATTCCAACATATCTTCGTTAACGATTGTTGACAAAGAATAGTACAATTACACTCGTGTTCACTCAACTCAGATGATCTATAAAGCAGGCTTGCTGAACCGTATACTACTGTATCTCCTTAAAATGGATGATGAAGATCATTTGATCACATGTGATATTATTTCTTTAGAATTTCTACATACATATTTACATAGAAGATTCAAACAAGGTTTGTACGGTGTGTATATTAGAAGGTTTGTATGATGCGTACAACATTTTAGACATCTATTGTCACCTTGCTTGCACTTTTTTCTTGAAATAATACAGAATACTCCCACGTCTCTTTAACACCATAGAATGACCTGCAAAAGTCTTCTGTGAAATGCTCTTTTATGTTGAAGCAAAGGAAATTAGAATTGTTATCCATGCATTCAAAAATGAATAAACTATTTTTAAGACTGAAGAGTTTTAAATTGGATTGTTATTTTCCTTTTGAAATTTTTATGTTGAAACTTTTAATTCTAAAATAAATTTAAACAATTTATGTTATAAACTCTATTGCACTTTCAAAATGATTTCAAGATTCAAGTTGCACTCGTGGTGGCATCTAAAGAATGAGAAAAATATGAAATATGGTGTTTTTTTAAGCGCCACGACCACGTTCTTGATGAAATACAAAAAGATGATTTTATGGATCATAAAAATTTTAGTGAATTAGTTGCTTTATTCGTTTTCCACAAGTAGAAGTATTGATGGGATGTTTTTTATTATATTTGATTAGTTAAAAAAAAAAAGTTTGAACTCCAACCTTGAGAGCCCCCATCGCTCCTAGAGCTTTGTGAGGGAGGTAAATCGCGGGATGTGTCCCAACAGATCAGGAAATAAGAGCTGTTTGTACACTACGTTTACAAGGAGTCCAATTCCATATCTCAGAAATCGAATCCCCACACTGCGACTGCCAGCAAGGCGTGAGATAACCTCACTTCTATCTTTGCATCACTAAACTATGCCCTGGGGGGCAATGATTAGTTGATTTTACACTGTAATGCTAAAGTGTAGGTTGATAAGAAAATTGTAAAAAAGCTCTTCGACTTTTAAAAATAGAGAAGAACAGTTTCTTAATATTTTCCGAGAATATATTAATTTAGTGAAAAAATTAGGAAAACGATAATTTTATACTTTTTGAGGATCACCCTAAATTTAGAACACTAATCAACCTCGTAACTTGCCGAATGTTGAAGTGAGCTCTATGCTCATTCCCGGGTAAGACTGTGTAACTCGTTAGTCATTAATAAAATAAAAATCGTTTATTGTCTGTTAGACGACGCATTTTGTTATTTGCCTATCCTTTGTGTTTTTCATCAAACAGTGAGATTTTCACTTTACTAAAGAGATCAAAGATTGACATTTGACAAGGGACACTCGATCAACCTTAGCCTCTTCAACATTGATCAATAGATAAATACTTTAATTTTATACTATCCAAGAGGATTACGTGCTTTACATCTAAGCTATACTTAGCCCTTGTTGGGTAAGATAAAGTCATATTTTTAATAAATTTTGATAAAAAATGATAAAATATGTTATTGATCAGTTATAGATCCATGATATGTAGTTGAAATTAACTTCATTAATAATGTTGAACTAATTTATTTAAAATTTAACAAATCTAAAATAACGTGAAACTCATGTTGACCACTTTTAAGAATATAAAATTCTTTAAAAACTACGGATAAAACTCTCATTTTTATTTTGTCAACTAATTTTAACCATGGCTGGCAACACCTATAAAACAGTAAAAATGGAAACAATAATTATATTCACTTGCATCACTTGAAAAATATATTGTCGCACTATGTATTTATTGATTTTTCAAAATATGAAGGACAAATATATCATTTTACACAATTTAAATGAAATTTTGGATGGAAACTGTTACCATAGAGCAATGGGTTAAGTAATGGAAAGCCGAGAATAAAAAATGTTGAGAAAAACGTAGGGATGCAAAGTATTATAATGAGTAAAGATCGATGATCTTAAATACAATTAAAATGTGATGTAACTAATATAATCTGTGGTTCGAATATAATTATCCTAAATGAAAATAAAAATTGTACTTTTTTGCATTGAAGAAAAACATATTTGTTCAAATTACTACCATCGATTATGAACAATAATTTATGTCAATTTATCAAATCTAAATTTTTGTATGATGTTTCGTGTATAAAACACATTTTAAATGGTGTAAGAGTTAACGATAACATTTCAATACTCAAATTAATCGAGCATTGAATTACCTATAACCAAACACACTAAAACAATTTACTTAGCCCCCGCTTGGTAGCAAATTGTTACCCTAAAAAATCAATTTTTTGACTGTTATTTTACTATTTCATTCATCATTTTTGACTTCTTCACTTACAGTTGTGACCTACTTTTCTCTCTAAGTTTCTAACGGTCAAAAAATCAATTACCATAATTACTACCGAGCAAGTCCTTAGCATTTTTTTTTATCGTGGTTTTGGTGGAAGAAATTTATAGTTATTATTATTATTATTAATTTCAATATCTTCTATCTTTTGGTTGCTTAAAGTCATTGATTCAGTATAAGATGAATAGTGAAGGCACATCAATTGGCCCACTGCTCCAGCAACCAAAACCAACATTTTTCTCTCCACCGTCTAGGCTTGCATTTTTAGAATATGAAATTTTTTATTAACATAAATTAATTAATTCGTGCACAATATAGACTCATCACAGGCGACGGAGGAGTGGTGGTGGTAGAACAATATAGGTGGGTTGTGGGATAGTCATCCATGGAGGATCTGAAGGCAATTGCAATTCGCGACAGACAACTCATTGAGGATCTTGGTTTTGCAGCTCGTAAGAGTGGAGTGCGTTTCATTGTTCGTAGTTCAAAGTTTACCGGTTAATTTTAATTATCGCACCAAATGATGGTATTGCTGTGTTGATAGAGATGTGGGCAGTTTTTCAC
>NW_019258717.1:93677-110373 GCF_002742605.1 Olea europaea var. sylvestris
TTTTTTTTTTTTTTTGTTTGTCGTCTATAAATTTGAGACAATGCATATGGTAAGTGTACCTACTGGGACTAGGGAATCTGCACCATTTTACAAGAGTTATGTTTAATTATTTCCATGGAGTGAGTTTGGTAAGAAGTAATATATGGCCCACTGTCCACCAACTCAAGCTATTGACAACTTAACTAGATGAGATGAATTAAGGTACAACAATCCTGAGCAATTGGTAACACATTACAATGACAATTTTATCAAAATTCACATAAATGATTTTAGATTTATTGAGAGCCACATTTTTGGAATATATTTTATAATAAACGTTTTTTTTTAGAGAATATGTGGTTAAAAAATATAAAAAACTTTTAAATTTACGTACAAAAGTATTTTATTGAAAAAATATGTGGTTAAAAACGAGTTTGAGGAACATTTTTCGCATAAGCCCAAACATGTCGATGAGAAAAGGTCAAATAAAAAATTAGATTTTTTATTCTTCACTTGGAATGAAATAAATCATAGAGATATTTGCTATAAAAAGACTATTTTTGCGATCTAGATACATTGGTTGAAAAAAAAAAGGCGAGATTTAAATAGGGTAATATACAAGGTGATTATTCATGATGTGTATGGATTAATAGAAAATAAATCCCTATTTGGTACAAATTTTTTAAAATTAACTCTTCTTCAATTCAATCCTACGTTCTCCCAAAATAAGTTCGCACGTGGACCTAATTTTCCTACTACTTAACACTCATTTCCAAAAAATACTCGTCATCCCTCCTCTATTTGAACCTCATTTTTGGATAACAGATTTTATAAAAATGTGATTTTTTTAGTTAAAGAGTAAATAAAATTTTGAATTTACGTGTAAAATTATTTAATTGAAAAAATTTATGATTAAAAATGATATTTTTTTGGTTAAAGTTAAAGAATAGGGCTCAATCATCAAACATGCCCTAAATGGTATGAGATTAGGAAAGTCCCATAATTTTACAAGCAAAAAGGCCGATCATTATGGTAAATAGTTGAAGTTAACTATAAAAATTCATCATTAAGGGACAGCTACGTTCCTTACACCTACACCATGTGTACTCTCTACATATCATTGAAATGTTCATTGCAATTAATCATTAATCAGATGAGATCCAAGAAAAATAATAATTAAATCACAAAAAAATAATATAAACAAACAAGTGCCTATTTGATAAAATTCTTTCAAAATTTTAATTTATCAAACTTCAATTTTAATCATATATTTATGAGTTTCATAATTTTTATCAATTTTTAAACTATACATTTAATCAAATTTTATCAAAATCTTTGTCAAATAAGCTCAAATTTTATTTTTAGTAAATTTAGAGTAAAATAACATGAATAAATTTTCATTTCAACATTCAATTTACTCTTAATTTTAGCTCATGTTTGATGAGGATTAAAATCAAATATTTAGGCTGTGTTTGATATGAAAAAATTTCCATGAAAAATAAATTTTCCACCTTTTGGTGTGTTTGATTATAATAATTTTTCATGGAATTGATTTTCCCTTTCCCCAACACTTGCATTTTTTCTTTCAATTGGTGGAAAACCAATTCCCACCATTGGGTTTTCCAACTTTATTTTTTATTTTTTACTTTCAGCAATGAGAACAAAATCTATCCATAATTGTAAAAAAAATTATTTCTTTAATTAACAATTTTCATAAAAAACAAAGTCAAACGAATACTAAAAGATCCAAAATTTCAACATTTTTTAGGTGAAAAATTATATCAATAAAACACATTTAATTAACAATTCCTAACAAAACAAGTTTTAGGCAATTCAATTTTCTGAAATTCAATTTTGACTCTCCTTGTATAGAGTTTTAGCCTGTTTGATGGAGATTAAACCCTTGTTTGAATCCTATTTTTCACCAAAATACATTATTCAACAGTGATTTGACACTATTTCAACCATACATTTCTCAATAAAATAATATTACATACAAACCCAAAACTTTTTCTTATTTTTTAATCAAAAATTCTCTACTGTAACATTATTTCAAAATACTTTTTTTTTTGAGAAAAACTGGGTTCAAACAATCCTTAAAATCAATTTTTTAGTATTTTTTGATAGAAGTAGATAGAATATGTGGATTTAAAGTTTTGGAACCCATAAAATATATGGTTAAAATTAATCGTTAATTTTGACTTAGATTAAAATCTAAATTTTAATTGATGCCAAACAGGGGTTTAATATAATTATAAAGAATCTAACACATACAACTAGGCCCCAAAATTTGAAAAGAAAATAAACAAAATGTCAAATTTCAACTAACAATACAAATCACAAGTAAGGTTTGACAAACAGAATTACAATACAATGACAAAGGTGTATGCTTGTTTGTATGATTATTTCCTCACTACAACTATTTCAAATAAAATTGAATATACGTTTGAGTGATTTATGTACAAAATTAGAGAATATGATTGCAAAAGATAGCATAACAAAATAATGAAAATAATGATCAAATATAAATGAGCTTCTAATTTTGTATAAATTTATAAAAATTAACTTAAAATAAGAAGTATCTGAATGAACAAGAATAAAGAATTATTAAATTTAAAGTACTTTCAGCAAATATTTAAAAATATAATTATCATAAGATTAAAACAAAATAATGTAATAACAACCTATATATTCTGTTGTATATGTTTTGAAAACAAGAGAGAAAAAAAGAAAAGAGAGAAAAAAAGAAAAGAGAGAAAAGAGAGAAAGAAAGAAACATGTAAGATTGTAACAATAGCAACGATATCAAACCAAATTACGTTGAATTTTCAAAATTTTAATTCAAAGTAAAATAATTTATATCTTGTTGGGTTGAAAAGATAATGACGGGTGGTTGTTGGACATGAAATTTCAAAAGGCAAGAGACCCTTTGTTTGGTTAAAAAAAGAAAATAAATGTTTAGAAGATAAAATGTCAACTTAATTATAAATAGGGAAAGTAATGTTTGTGATAATAAATGTAAGTGATAAGTTTGTTACACACACATATATTTTAAAGATTTTTGTATTTTCAATTTTTATTAGTTTCTTATGTTTGTATACGTTAATTTTATTTTTAGAATTTCATAAGTATAATGAGAATTTTATTTTCAGAATTTCGTAAGTATAATTTTCATTTTTCTTCAACCAACAAATTAACTTTACATAATTTGGAGCCCTCATCAAAGCGAGAGTTTAAGCGATTGCCTATATTCAGGGACACCACAGCCTTACGGCTTAATCTTTTTTCATACTAATTTTACTTTCCAAAGATATAGGGAAAAAAAACACACACACACAAAACCACACAAGGTCACTCATATTTTTTCACTGTGTGTGTATCATTTTATTTCTGTTATATTTTATTTTTTAAATAAATAGTAAATAAGTGGATAATTAAAATTAAAATTTGACTTTAAAAGTAGTATTCAGCTAAAATAAAATAATTTCCAAACAAAGTAAAAGATAAGTTCACCGACAGGCGGACACAAAATGGGACGTTTGTTTACGACAAAGTACTTAAGAAATTTCTTTATTAAAATGCAAAATCAGTCTTTGGAACGGAGTGCAGTCGGGTAGGCGGTGTCTGTCTTCAACTCTTCGCAAATTCCACGCCCCAACTCTCCCCTCCTTCCATCTTCTTCTTCTCAGATTCCACTACACCCGTACATATACATACATATACTTGCATAACATTGAGAGAGTCATTTATACAAACAGTTGGTCGACTTGATCATCAATTAATTGGAAAAAATTGGGTGAATTTTCATAGAGAAGAGAGAGAGGGTGTAACAATGTTGTATGATATGAATTCTTCTTATCAATTCTCTTGATTTGACTACTGTTTTATTGAATTTTTGGTTGTTCGAATTAGCCGGTTGCCTGGTGCTTGTGAAGTGAAAGATTCGATCAGTTGGATCTGTTGCTCGAGGTGTTTATCTGTGTTGGGTGAAGATTTTTAATGGGTTGTGCTTAAATTAAGCAACTTTTAACTTGAATTAAAGAAGAGCAAAATGTCTTGGAAGAGCAGAGGAGTTGAGTCAACTACGAAGAATGTCGTTTCAAGAAAATTCACTCTTTTTCTGTGTATTGGATGCTTCTGTGCTGGAATGCTATTCACCGACAGGTTTGAGTTCTTGATTGTTCTTTCAATTTCCTGGTCAATTAGTTCAATTTGATCATCTGGGCATTGAAATTTTTAGTGAGTTACTAGAATTTGATCAGTTTATATATAATATAGGTTCTTGATATAGGTCATCGTTTTGGTGTATGGTGGTTTGGGAAATGGCACTTATGATTGTTTATAGTGGTAATAATATTTGCTTGGTATCAAAGCAATGATGGCATTCAATGTATTGGATTAGATTATGATCTAATAATAAAAGGATAAATTCACAAGATTGCAAATTTCCACGAAATATTCCATTTTTTAGGGTTCTGTTTGGGAAATTTGGGATTTGGCTCAAGTCCTAACTCCTTAAAATTAAACCCATTTCCCCCAATTTTTCCCCTAAATTGGATTTGAATTTGGATCTCAAGATAGACTGGATTATGATTCTTTTAAAGGTTAACAAAAATCAGGTTTTACAACACAATATATTTCTCGAACTGAAATTGAAATATGCATGCCTTTTGTTATCGCATCAAATTTGTAAGCTTTAAGTATTTAAAAGTGGAGTCCCAGAAATGCTAGACCAATGGGCTTCATTATCTGGAAGTTCATACATAAAACCGAATTTAGCTTATAATGTTACTGCGTCTCTTGATCGTACTCGTGAGTTCTGCATTTCCCCACACTGTTATAGGGGCAAAATTTTCTTTCAACAATTTGTCCATCTGCTCAACTTGCTTTGTAGAGATTCGTACACTGGCATAACTATTATTTGAATGTATTTTTAATAGGATGTGGACACTGCCAGAAGCTAAAGATACGTCGAGGCCAACAGAAGTTACAGATGATAAGCTTAAGTTGGTTTCAGATGGATGCAATCCAAGACTGGTGAGTACTGGTAACCAATTCCAATAAATTTATCTTCACTTCCATCAGCACGAATCAGCCTAAGCGCTACACTGCTATAAACTTAATGCATATGAAAAGAAGCCTGGATAGAGTTTCAGAGAAAATTAATTTAGTTGTTTTCTATTTTTAGAAGGATGTAAAAGGAGGACCCAAAGATGTATTAGGTGAAGTTTCAAAGACGCATGATGCGATACAGTATGCCCCTTGTCTTGAAGTCGGTTATATTTCAGTTTACATTTCAACCAAATTTCCAATTCATGGCCATAACGAATGCAGGACCCTGGATAAAACTATTTCAAATTTGGAGATGGAATTAGCTGCGGCCAGGGCTGTGCAAGATTCCTTACTTAGTGGTTCCCCCATATCTGAAGACGTCAAGATTCCGGCATTGGTCAAGAAAAGAAAATATTTGATGGTAGTAGGTATAAACACTGCTTTTAGCAGCCGAAAGAGGCGAGATTCTGTCCGTGCTACTTGGATGCCTCAAGGTGCGTAAAACTTCTGTACTTTCGTCTCCTCCAGGGTTTTTTGTTTGCTGCTTACCATATTGATTCCATATTCTTATTTGTTGGACAAATCAGGTGATAAACGCAAAAAGCTTGAGGAAGAAAAGGGCATTATAATTCGCTTTGTGATTGGACACAGGTGGGATGCAGATATTTGGAGTTCACGTTAACTCTCACTTACATACATATGGCATTTTCCCTTCAAAATATTTGTTAACTATATCCTTTGCATGAGATAATTTTTTATATATGTTGATTGTCAGCTGACTGAGATCTTTCACTTGTGCAATTCCCTGATGTAAATGTCTAGCATACTTGTTGGTTGGTTTTGGTACCTTTTCTTTTCTTCGTTTCATTTTTTTGGGAACTAATTCTACTTCCAGATGGATTTGATACATAGAGCATATTGTTGTAATGGAGTTAAATAACTCTAGGGGCTTAGAGGAGCATTTTTACAAGTGCAAACTTTTATCTCACAGCACTTGATCAGAATGAACATTCATCTTAATTTTTTTTTTGGGGATCATGCACACTCATTTTAATTTCATGTACATTTTAACAAGGAACAATATCTAACTATCCTTCATTTCACATTTGAAACTCTGGTCACCAGTGCAACATCAGGTGGCATTCTTGATAGAGCTATTGAAGCAGAAGATAGGAAACACGGAGACCTTTTGAGACTGGTATTGTCATTACTTCTGGTTTCATATATATATACACACACACACACACACACACACATACATATACATATATATATATACACACACACACACATATACATATACATACATATATATATACATATACATACATATATATATACACACACACACACACACACACACACACACACACACACATACATATACATATATATCTGTGTGTGTGTGTGTGTATATATATATAAATATATATATACGTACATGTACGTATATATGTGTGTGTGTGTGTGTGTGTGTATATGTATGTATGTATAATGTATGTATGTATGTATAAATGTTGCGTGGCCTGTCTTATAAATAGTTTTTTGTCTAGGAACATGTTGAGGGATACCTGGAACTATCTGCCAAGACAAAGGCCTATTTTACTACTGCGGTTGCTCTTTGGGATGCGGATTTCTATGTCAAAGTTGATGATGATGTACACGTAAATATAGGTAAATGCTAACATTGTTCCCTTTAATGTTATCTTGTTGTTATTTAGAATTTAATCTTTAAGAAATTCCATCTAAGATATTCTCTCTTTTTAACATTGCTTGTATTTGCATGGTGCTTTTTGCTTGCTTATTGTCAAAGAAATCACCGAGCAGGCCATTATATTTCCTCTTTTTTGTTGTCAATCCTCCTGTATTTTGCCCTGTAAACATTTTTTTAATTGGTAGCACACACCAACCATGTATTTTTCTCCTTGTTTCAATCACTGAAGGGGAGCAAAAGTTTTTCATTTGTAGTCTGCTGTGTACACGCTTCTCAGTGCACTCACTTGACAATTTGTGGAAATGAACTGTAGCAACATTAGGAGCAACTCTAGCTCGGCATCGCTCGAAACCAAGGGTGTATATTGGATGCATGAAATCTGGTCCTGTTCTTGCTCAAAAGTAAGTATAAACTTCCTAAAAGTTCATCTCATTGTAAATACCAAGGAGGTGCACGTCACCTTATATTTCTTTCTTGGTCCATCCATTAACAGGGGTGTAAGATATCATGAACCGGAGTATTGGAAATTTGGCGAGCATGGAAATAAATATTTTCGTCATGCTACAGGGCAGTTATATGCCATTTCAAAAGATTTGGCTACTTATGTATCAATAAACCAGTGAGTGTTTGTTTTTTCTGGGATTTTTATTTCTTTTCCATGCTTCCTGGTACCGCCTTGTTGATTTGTAATTTTAATTATTTTAGGCACCTTCTGCACAAGTACGCAAATGAAGATGTTTCGCTGGGATCTTGGTTCATCGGATTGGATGTGGAGCATATAGATGACAGGAGATTATGTTGTGGAACACCCCCTGGTAATATTTAACTTACTCTAACCCACGCTCACCCCTTGAAAAGGAAAAGAAAGAAATGAGAAAAACAAAGAAAGAAAGATGAAAAAAATACCAAATTCTGAGACATCAGCTTCCAAGAATGCTTCTGTTAGAAAAGTTCCTTTATATTAGAACAACTGGAAGGCTCTCAAGGGCAAGTTTCTAAAAAGTGTAAGGCATGGCAAGGTCGAGCCTTACAAGCCTAGGCGTAATAAGGCTTTTCTTTATATTTTATATTGTTCAATTACTCTACGATTATCAATAATGAGTCTCTTTATTTAATTAGTTTATTTTACTTTAAACAAAAATGAAAAAAAATTAAAGGTATGCGCCTTTGGAGCCTAGGTTCACAGTAATGGTGCCTTTGACGGCTAGGACTGTATTAGTTATGACTTTTGCCACCTCAGCCCACAATTTAAGTGGTCAAAGTGGCTTTTTCACGTCTTTTTCATACATGGGACGCCTTCTTCATGTCTCATGCCTAGGCCCCACGTTTTCATCATCGTTTAGAACACTGCTCAAGAACATGAATTTTCTTATCTGCTTACGTCTTATTTGAAGAAGTTTTAATGCTCGACCTTGAACCTGTGTTTTGCTGGAGTCATATCTACAGATAATCTCGGCCTTAAGATCTCTATGCATCTGCACAAAGTTTCTCCTACAGAGGCAGATGATTCGCTATAAATCTATCTCATGGGAACTTGCCAAACTTGATTTTGCCATTGCATGCTTATGTTCGAGAAGTTGTCCACAAAACAACCAAATACCTGGCCGCCCACTTTAACTTCAAAATCTACTGACAAATTCATCATCCTTTTGTTTTTTGAACTGTAACCCACTTACCCAATGTAACTCCGCTTGCAAATGCTTTTATCTCAATCCTATACATCCATGTGAGCTATTAGAACTTATGAACTTTGTTGTTAGTCAAAATCTTCAGTCAATAAATACGTACTTTTAGTACTGTTATGAAGCTTCTTGGATCTTTTTGCTGAATCTGGCTGGGTGTCATTCTTCTTCGATTTTCTGGGATGTGTGGGCTGAGTTCCCTCAATCGCTCCTCACCGTCATAGGTACTTAAAAAATCAGTAGTCATCATTAAGAAGGAATGCTGAATGAAAGCATTCTTAGCCATGTATATTACTCCTAAAAGTAAGAAGAAACAACATAATTAACATAATGTGTATTTGGAAGAAACAACATAATTAACAGAATGTGTATTTGCTAATTTCCTTAAATGTATGTTGATTTTACCACAGATTGCGAGTGGAAGGCTCAGGCAGGCAACATCTGTGTTGCTTCCTTCGACTGGAGCTGCAGTGGAATTTGCAATTCTGCCGATAGAATTAAGGAGGTTCACAGAAGATGCGGCGAAGGTGAGAAAACTCTGTGGAATGCAATTTTCTGATCAGCATCAAATTTCTTCAATCTCTGGAATTCAAGGACTATTTGGCTTTAGAGCACTTTATGGTTGTGGAGTGCAAATGCACCTTTCTGTCCCACCCTTGGAAGTCTGTTCTGTACACGACATTTCAGAGATTTGCACGTTGTACTCACTTGTAATGTATATGTGATATTAAGATGGAGATAGAGGTTGCAGTCGAAATCTGCTCAATTGTAACAAAGGAGAAATATTATTGTAGCAACCTTACTAGGAGCAATGTAAAAATGTTCTTGCTATGCTGTAAGAGCCTTTTTCTGGATCATTATGGCTTTAGTGGAACTCATAATAAGTTTGTATTCTTGAGCAAGCTTTTTTGCTGCTTTATATTATAAGCTCTTTTTTTGGATCATTATATATATATATATATGCTCTTTTTCTGGATCATTATGGCTTTAGTGGAACTCATAATAAGTTTGTATTCTTGAGCAAGCTTTTTTGCTGCTTTATATTATAATAGTTTCTCTCTCACATGTGACACGTTCTTGGGTTCATGATTTTTCTATTTTCAACTCAGCTGAGGATATGAAGTTTATAACTTTATACTGATCTTTGTGCTGACAGAAACTTTAATCGGCAACACCCGTTTTTTTTTTTTCACCATATTGTTGTTTTCATCAGAGTCAAGGTCGACCTTGTGATTTTGGGGGCTTTAGACTAATTTCAAATATGAAACTCTCTCTCTCTCTCTATATATATATATATATATATATATTTAAAAATACATGTAAAATAAAAAAACAAACAATTTTTTTTTGGGCCTTGACAAAAGTGGGCCCTTAGGTAATCCCTTACCTCGCCTATAGTGAGGGTCATCACTGATCAGCGTGCTAGACGCTCAATGAATATAGTTAATGACTTATTCCGGCTTGTAGAACTTTTGAATGATTGTTTGGTAGGAGGATTTGATAATACTTACGGAGAAAATTAAGTATATAGGTCTGTTCCATGTTTAAAAGATTACAAGACTACCACTAATTATAAATTTGTAAAGTATTCATTTGAGACTTGTTCGTAATTTTTAAAAAATTTTGGGACTATGATTGTAATTAATTCTTTTTATTCTATTAATAGGAGGGTATATTCATAATTTCACGAGGCTTTATTGAAAAAACGAATAAAAATGTTGTATTTTGCACTACCGTTTAGGGGGATTTTTCATCATAATAAAAAGAAAGGGAGTGTTCTGCGGTAGGGGACAAAGTTCAGGGAGTTCTGTACCAATTATTCATTTATTTAAGTTAAAGGTAAAGTCGTAATGTTTTGTCGTTTTTCACAAATTTAATGCACAACTCACAAGTGGTTAGATTTGCTAATATTTCTAAAGGTCAGGGACAAAAATCGGACAAAAAAATTGAGGGTAGATCTGCCACTTTACCCAAACATTGGGGATGAATAATGCAATATACCCCCAACGAAAGTTTTTATCCTAAATTATACTTCTGCCATGCGTCCGACACTGAAAGGATAAGTCTCCTTTTCAGGCTTTTCTTTTAAATTAATAATTAATTTTCTCTTTGAAGACAACCAACCCTAGAAATTGCGTCTTCTCCTTTGCCTTTCACTCGCAGCTGAACTAATCGTCCGAATTGTAACTTTTACCAGTCGCCATGGCCAAGAGCTCTTTCAAGTTGGAACACCCCCTCGGTAAGTGCACTGTTACCCTTGTTCTCCGATCACCTGCTCTTTGATTAACATTTTTTTAATGAAATTTTGATTCTTTTGATTTGATTGATAATCATTGCATATAATTGATTTGAAGCAAGTCAGATCGCACCAAAAATCTCTTCAGTTCCATTTTTCTTTGAACTTCTGTGTCGTGGGTCATCGATTTGTGATCGTACTTGTGTTAAGTTCATATGAAATGGGACTTAGTTGAGTCGAGACATTACGCATATGGTGTGATATGTGTTTTTTGTATTTGTAGTGCTGTACGAGAAAAAATAACTCGAATGGATGATTTATCGTTATTTTTAACGAATGATGAATTTTTAATTAGAGTGCGCGTCAAATTTGAATTCTTTCCAAATGCAAGCTCATCTTCTCTGGTATGTGAATTTCAATTATCGTAGTAAGTTGAGAACCTTCTCACCATCATGGCTAAGATAAATTTGTTAACGATAATCCATCTTCATGTTGTCTAATGGTTGGAAACATGTTACAAAATAGGTTCTATAACAAAACCCATGTGATGTGCGTGGGCTCCTTGAGATTTGAAAAATGGCTCTACTTGTTGATTCAAACATGGAACATAATTGCTTGACTGCTGCAATTCAGCATGTTTCTAATTGTGCTTATGTTTCATCTTTGAAGCAATATAATCAGCTTGATGGTTTGTGAGTAGTTATTTGTCTTATTTTATTATCCTTTCTAGCATTGAAAGATAATGATAGCTCTTCTACATTTTTTAAGATTCTTACATTTTCATTTATAAGGTCTAATAATGATATTGATTCTAATTTTGCAGAGAGGCGACAGGCAGAAGCTGATCGAATCAGGGAGAAGTACCCTGATAGGATTCCGGTACT
Source organism: Olea europaea var. sylvestris (assembly GCF_002742605.1). Lineage (NCBI taxonomy): Eukaryota > Viridiplantae > Streptophyta > Magnoliopsida > Lamiales > Oleaceae > Olea > Olea europaea. The sequence goes on from NW_019258717.1 coordinate 105,225, forward strand.
GAAGAATTCATTTTTCACATTCAGGACTTAAGGATCTTGATATTTTATCTCCTTCAGTTTGTTCGTGTCATAATATCTGCTTCTTCTATTCAGGTTATCGTGGAGAAGTCAGAAAGAAGTGATATACCAGACATTGACAAGAAGAAGTCAGTTATCTTCAATATCTTTTCAATACTTGGACCTTGTTGAAAACAGTTAATTGTTGTTGGATTTGTATAAATTTTTATATTTGCAATGTTCTTTTTGTCATTCTGCTTTTCAGCTGGAATAGTTTTGGAAATTGGGCTTATCTTATTGCTGTTGTTGTAGTTACTGTACAGATCCTGTGAGTGGTGGCGATCACCAGTAGATAGTTGCAGCTAGGTTTTATTCAACATGAATTATGGTTTTAAGTTATGATATACCACAAACTCAAGATAGGCATCTTTTAAAGTTTTGCAGCGGCAACAAACCCCTACCTAGCATCCTAGCCTAACAACGACTATTCCATTACTGGGTTTCTCTCTCTCTCTCTCTCTCTCTCTCTCTCTCTCTCTCTCTCTCTCTCTCTCTTTTGGGGGGGGGGGTTTCCTTAGTAGATAATGGCTTCTCGAACAAGAATTGGCAAGAAGAAATAGAGTTTTTACTACATCTTATGAGCCACCTTCAGAGGTTTTCTCGTCAAAGGCATCGTGCAAGGGTCCATTAGCCCGGACTACTCTTCAAGCTAATATCTCTTCCTCATTGTCTAAGACTAGTAATGTTCAAGTTCCTACTCCATTACCTCAACCTCTATGGGTTCCTGCCCCATTATCTCACCCCAGCCTCAACTTAATTCATCATAAGCAACCACATTGACACATGAGTCCATCCTCAATTCCAATGGTAATAATTTATCTTTATGTTTATGGTATAAAATCATCATAGTGTATACATTTAATTGATGGAATCTCATTTTTTGTTTATGTATTCTCATTCTTCGAGTAATTTATTTCATAGATTCTCATTCTTTGAAAATGAAGGGATGTGGTCCTACAAGAGGTAATGGCACTGATTATATCGTTAGCACAGCTGGAAAAATATCATTAGAGATTTCTAAAAAACTAGGAAGAGCTACTGAAAATCAGCAAGCACATCTGGCTAGTAAGTGCAGCTATGTCGTTCAATCTTTGCTCCACTCTGTTACAAAAGGTGGATTGACATACCCAATGAAGAGAAAAATAAATTATTTGATCGAGTTTTGGTAAGTCAAAAACAAATTCGTTTTTACAAAATTTTGTAGAATAATTATTAGTTTCCCCTATTTAAACATTTCTGTTTCGGTAGGCAAAATTCAAGCTTGATTTGATAGTTGAGCATGTCCATAAATGTGTGAACGATGCTTTAGCATGAAGATATCATGATTATTGATGTAGATTCATAAGAGAAATATTTCAATGAAAAAACATTAGATGATGCAATAAAGAACTGACGATGGGTAGGATAGTGATTATCTTATTGGCTTGTTGTAGCAGATGATTCGCAAGAAAGAAACGATAGAAAATGTCCAAAAACTAGAGAAAATACTCTGAAATCAACTCAATATTATTAATAATGCAGAATCACCAAAATTAACCCACAAGCTGGGTTAAATAGTTGTGAAATACGAAATTATGGGAAAATTACCAAAAATGGCAAAATCCCAAAATTATACCAGAATAAAATATTAAGTTAAAGAAATAGGTTGCAAAAAATTTGGCTCAATTCTAGTTTTCTAACATATGGAAAAAGGGAAACGAAATAATACCATAAATAGCAAAAAATAACTTAAAATTGAATTTTGGAAAGGAAAACAGACAATTTTGGTCTCAAAATTGATGCCCACCGAGCATAGCTGACAACTACGATGTGCGCGCTGAAAAGAGCTTTCTGGATTGGGGTTATAATGGCGATTTCGATAACCGTAGTCAAAGTTATGGCCAAATTACCAAAGACATGTCAAATTCTCCCAATTAAGGAAATAATTGCGATTCACTTCCCATTTTTGCACCGATCCACCATCTCATGGTATCTCAGCGCCATCATCATGTTATCTGACAAATCAGTATCACTCGACTCGGATCCTCCTACATCACATAACTAATTATAAAACTCCAAAAGGAATTTAGGTAGATGATATGTTGAAATTTGAGATATCTCTATAAACTATGTTGTTATGCAAAAGAAATAGAATTGAAAAGGAAAAAGTTATCAACAACGCTTTTATGCATAACGTACTACATTATATTATGAATAGCGAGGAATCAAAATAAACTCGTTGGAACAAAATAACAATTGGTCATTAAAAGGATGAACTCCTAGTAAAATTGAATTTACTAGAAAAACTTGAAATTTCTAAACTTATAGAACGAAAATCTGAAGATGTATACTTATGCGAAAAGTAAATGAGAAAATGAAGTCATAATATATAATATATGACTCCTAAAATAATAAATTTCGTGAATACCGTAGTTGATGCAATCATGAGTCCATGCATGAAATTTGAGTTTCGAATATATTCAATTCATCAACATGATTATTAATGTTATCCTTGAAATATTTAATATGTTTGACGAATAGGTCAAGTGATATTATTATGAGGTAGAGTAAATACACGTTTTTTTTTTCTATTACCAAAGTTTTGTTCCATTAAATTTTCCCGACAAGGCTTTTTAATAAACAACTTTTGCAGCGTGCTTAAAGAATGATGTACTCTTTTTTCTTCATCAGGATTTTTTCACATGTTTTTCTTGATAAGGTTTAACGAGACATATTCTTTGTGTAATGAAAATCCATAACATACAAGATATTTACCCTCAAAATAATATTCTTATATGTATGACTCTCCAAGAGATCAACAATAACTATTTTTCAAATTATTATGTTACTTCAATCACCAAAGGTTGATAAATATCTCATATGAAGATAGTATTATTTGAAGATATTAACGTACAAGAGGATGATGAATTGAAATCAGGGATAGCAACTGTATTCTTTTTCCTTAGCTCAATTTTTGTCCCATCGAATTTTCTTGGCACGATTTTAATGAAGCATATATATTGTCATATGTTATTCAATGGAGAATGTTGTAAATAATATGATTATTAGTGAATGATAATCATACCTCTACAATCCTAAATTTTATTATCATTGTATCTTTAATTCTTCTCTACAAAATAAGATTTTGATTCTTAATAATTTCATTATCTTCTCTACCTTCTTCTCTTTCCTTTATAGGTTATAACGAATATAAAGTTTTTGTGAACTAATTTGTAACTATTATTTATTCTCAACCAAAGAGGGTACAATTGTCAATATCGGCCATATGTGGGGAAAAAACATTTAAAAAATGCTATAATTAGAAGGGTTGTTATCTTATTACTATAAGTTTTATTTTATCCACATTTTAATTGCATTTTAAAGCTCTTAAACTTTGATCATATAACACTTAAATCCCCAATGATTTTTCATAAAATTCTTATTCTCAAATTTTTCATTACTCAACACATTTGATGTTTGATAACAGTTTTATATTCAAAAATCCATTGAAATAACATAAAACAACTTATTTTTCTGTCATATTTTTAAAAAGTAATTAAATAAAAAATACGAAAAAATATTTTTTCCTCATTTTAAAAGTGTGAAAATAAAATATTTTGATATAAATCATCATCAAGGATGAAACATACTAATTAACAGAAAGTTGAAGATAAGAATTCAATCGGAAAAAAAAAAAAGTTGAAAAAACAATTACTACATTGGGAAAAGATTGAAGAACTTAACTAGAATTAAAATATGATTTATGAAATAAAAATTATGGTGACAATAGAATCACCCTAAATAGAATGCACAACAGTTTTCAAATACTTTTGATGACTTCAACATGAGTTAGAAATCCATTTAAACCTATTAAAAATTTATGCAATTAATGAAATCCTTAAAATGCACAAGTTATTAAATACACCTATAATGTAATAAAATTTGAGTTACACCCAGATTTTACGAACATAATCTGCTATAGAGCATCTAAATTTATTTGAACTTTTAAAATATATTCAAATTTAAATTAAGGACACCAAAAAAATAATTCAGACCAGAAAATCAACTCATTTTCTCACCCATTGTAAGTACTGATAGGGGCATTAGATACTATAACGTACGAAGAAATCAACAATAATACAAGATTTGCCTCCACGACATTAATTAATTACAATATGCTTGATCCATTTCTCAAAATATTCTTGTGAGTCAATGCAAAAACTGGTGTTCTGGAAGTTTATAAAAACTTGCACCTGTTTCAAATTCACAAAGGTGAACATTGGTACTCATCGAGGGGTGTAAAGCTATCTTCATGACAAGATCAACACGATAAATCTGGTCCGAGAACTTTGTAAGTTTAAAGCACACTAGAGTACTCCACATGGTTACTCTAGGAAAATTAGTCAAAAACTAGTCTGCTTTCACACGCCGTCGCCAGTTTTTGAAGACAACAAATCCAAACGATGTCATCATTCCAGACAAGTAGCCAAGAATAGCTCCATAAGTCACACAAATTGGCCATTCCTGCTTATAATGTCAATTTGTTCACAAATCAGAAAAACAAAAAGTTACCAACTCACTCTCGTGTTATAGCCAAGAACAGTAGTATTTTAGCTAGATTCGTAGAAGAGAAGTAGCCTAAAATATTATTGACAAAACAATGTAATCCACAAATAGGCCAAACTGCATGAAACTCTGGCAAAGATTACATAATTAGGACATTCTAATGCCGAATAACGAACCTAAGAAACGGAGATATTCATGATATTTAATTTGCAATTTGCTGTAAAGAGAAATCAGCGGTTTTAAAAAAAGGCCCATTGAACCATGTTAATCATTCTTTTCAACTTTGATGAGAATAGAAGAAAAAAATATTAATAGTTGATGAAAGAGATTCGGTTAAAAAAAGCCCAGATTTAAATGCAGGGGTGGACCCACTTGAGGCCAAGTGGGGTCGGCGGCCCCCACTCGATTTTCAAATTTTTTATTTTTCTTGAGGTTTTTTCCTATGATTTTTTGGTTTCGCCCCCACTGAATCTTCATCCTCGGTCCACCCCTGTTTAAATGCATCTATAAATTGAACTTTAGCTGTGCAGAACCGAGTCCAGTAGCC